>NC_056739.1:997150837-997320837 GCF_019279795.1 Protopterus annectens
GAAACATGTTCGAAGTTTTCCTTTTGGAGAAAACAGTGTAATTTTATCGGCATGATTCTGGAACCTGATTATCATGTGACTGAACCAGCTGTGCCAGGACGCACTTCACAGTTGTGAAGCAGATGTTTAGTTATTGGCACATCTAAGATGTCATCAGCCAGTACAAGTGATGCCAGCAGACAACAGGGGAATGCCTCCACTCCTATTCTAAGTACTAGACAATGAGGTCAGCAGTTAGCCCTCCTAGTCATATTCACATGCAGACCTGCTGACCACTGATGACCACTACCAAAGATGTCAGCCAGAACACACGTGGGTAACTGACACTGCTCCTCTGTCACTGGTACAAATAGACATACAGAAGAAAGAAAAACATAACAAAAGAATACATTAGTACACACATATGTCACTGATACTATTAAAGTTTTGCATTACAGTAGTGCACATTGCATAGGCATCCCATTGTTGGAAAAGGCACTGTTGCCTTCTGATCCATCCTTCCATGCTTTCTCTCTGCTGCTCAGCTGCTATAAGATAAAGCAGGAAAAAAATAGTACAGGGCTGAATCTTCAGAAAAAGTGGAATAAAAATATGCTTACAGTAAAACTCTGTCTGGCTGTCCATAACCTTGCTTACCAATGCCTAAGCACTTCAAGGTAATGTCACTGCAGGCTACTATAGCAATGTCTGCAGTGCTCATGAGTATGGGAGGTGCCAGTGATACCATTCTGTATCCTGGCAACCATGTACAAAGGGGTCATCATTGTGACCTAGCAGATACTTTTGAAAGTCACTTGGGTACCATGCAGGAATGCTACTGTTTCAGTGCCTGAAATAGCTAAGGTCATTTAGATACATACAATCAAAGAGCAAAATGTTAGCCCTATTGATACATATATATGATCAGATATGGATAAAGGCAGCAGCAATAACATTCTACCAATTTGTCAGTACTGCAGATGTGTGGTGTAAGCTTCATCAGTGTTGTACATGAGCATATAGTGCACAACTCCATGGCAGTTAGGGCAGTGCTAAATAGTGCTAACAGCACAGTATATTAAAGTAGCAATTCAGAGATAGCCATGATCAGCACAGTACATTAAAGTAGCAAATCAGAGACAATTGTGATCAATTCTATCATTAGCACTACAAGGCCTGAATTAGCAAGATAAAAATGTTGTCAATATAGTGCCAGAGATTATGCTAAAATGAACAAGTGAATAAAGATTACATTGCATTGGGATACTGGACTTTGAAACAGGCATATTAATGGAAAAGAAGACACCTGGTAACCCTGCCCTAGTCTAAACACAACTGGTGGACAGCAGCAAGAAGGGCATAGATGAACTGGTATATATGTGAGTGGGAGAATACACCACAATACCTTGACACTGTCACATTGCCATTTTAGCTGTGGGTGATGGTCACACCAGTGGCAACCTGTACATGCAGCAAGATGTGCCATACAGGACATGATGGTCATCATGCACTGGAAAAGGTATGGCAGTCAATATTCTGTGGAAGGACATGGTGTGTAGTTATTCCAGGGTTTCAACATGATGTAGGAATGGTACCTGACACACAGTTATGAACACACACTGACACATGTAATCCTTTAGTGTGAGGGTCTTGTAATAGGTTCATGAGGAACATAACAACTAGAAAAGTTTACAACCCAGGAGACTGAAGCATTTTGGTAGGTCCTCAACAAACATGGCACATACAAACTAGCCCAATGTACCATGGACAAGACTTTTCAGGAGCAAATTTGAAGGACATCAGTATTGTTGGTGAGGTTAACAGGCTTTTACGTCAAGTTTGGTAAAGGGTAAGTGATGTAATACAACATGCAAAAAACAAGGCAAGGGACACTGGCAAGAACATGTCCACCCCAGGAAGTGTACGACCAACACAGAATCAGTTCACAGAGATGGAAGAGATCCCAGTGTCCCTAAATGAGGAAGGAAAGTGGGCCATCATTCCTGGTGGTAGCTTTGATGTGACAACTGAGCTGGTGACAACTGTGCAGATGAGCTATAAGTGATGTGCAAGGTTAGTATTAGCTGTTACACTGCCATATTGCACAGTAATCTGCATGTGAGGCAAGACTTATTCAGCAAGAGGCTTCTGCATGTCTGTCCTGCAGGTACCTTTGGTCTGCAACTGCAACACACTGCACAAAAAGGAATATAAGCATCCACATTGCATTCACTGATTATATCATTTAACAATATGCCTTCCAGTTTGGGGAGGTACTGACATATGTTTCAGTGTTACATCAGGTAATTCATTTCTGTGTATATGTTTTCTTGGAGGATCCAGCACAATGAGACAGCATACGTTTCAAAAATCATGTGTGGCTAACAATGATGACAATCTACATGTGGTACAACCTGATGACACAATAACTCTGTCATCATTACGAACATTGGATGATTTACACACATCCCTCACAGCCTGATGACACAATGGCACTGTCAGCAGTACTACCATTGGAGGGTTTACACACATCACTCACAGCCTGATGACACAGTGGCACTGTCAGCAGTACTAATATTAGAGTGTTTACACATAACCCTCACAGCCTGATGACACAGTGCACTGTCAGCAGTACTAGCATTAGAGGGTTTACAAATATCTGTTATAGCCTGATTCCACAATGGCTCTGTCAGCTGTACTAACATTAGAGGGTTTACACACATCCCTCACAAACTGATGACACAATGGCACTGTCAGCTGTAGTAACACTGGAGGGCTTACACACATCCATTACAGAATAATGAAACAATGGCACTATCAGCTGTACTAACAATGGAGGGTTTAAACACAAGCCTCACACCCTGATAGTACTGCTGACAGTGGCATTGTATTAACAGTGGAGGGTTTACACACATCCCTCACAGCCTGATGACACAATGACACTGTGAGCAGTACTAATATTAGAATGTTTACACACATCCCTCAAAGCCTGATGACACAGTGACACTGTCGGCAGTACTAACATTGGAGGGTTTACACACATCTCTCACAGCATGATGACACAATGGCACTGTCAGACGTTCTGTCATTGGAAGGTTTAAACAAATCACACACAGCCTGATGACACAATGGCATTGTCAGCAGGACTAACATTGGAATGAATGCACACATCCCTCACATCCTGATGAAACAATGGCACTGTCAGCAGTGCTAACATTAATGGGTTTGCACACATCTTTCACAGCCTGATGATACAATGGTCCTGTTAGCAGTTCTAACATTGGAGGGTTTACATACATCCCACACAACCGGATGACACAACAGCACTGTCAGCAGCACTAACATTAGAGGGGTTACACACATCCCTCACAGCCTGATGACACAATGGCACTGTCAGCGGTACTAACATTGGAGGGTTTACACACATCCATTACAGCCTGATTACACTATGGCACTATCTGTACTAACATTGGAGGGTTTACCACATCCCTCACACATCCCTCACAGCCTGATGACACAATGGCACTGTCAGCAGTACTAACATTAGAGGGTTTACACACATCCCTCATAGCCTGATGACACAAAGGTACAGTCAGCTGTACTAACATTGAGGGGTTTACACACATCTGTTTCAGCCTGATGACATAATGGCACTGTCAGCTGTACTAACATTGGAGGGTTTATACACATCTGTTTCAGGCTGATGACATAATGGCACTGTCACCTGTACTAACACTGGATGGTTTACACACATCCCTCACAGCCTGATGACACAATGCCACTGTCAGCAGTACTAACATTGGAGGGTTTACACACATCTTTTACAGCCTGATGACAAATGGCACTGATAGCTGTACTAGCATTAGAGGGTTTACACACATCCTCACAGCCTGATGACACAATGGCACTGTCAGCAGTACTACCATTAGAGGATTTACAAACATCTCTCACAGCCTGATGACACAATGGCACTGTCAGCAGTACTACCATTAGAGGATTTACAAACATCTCTCACAGCCAAAAGGACACAATGGCACTGTCAGTTGTACTAACATTAGAGGATTTACACACATCCCTCACAGCCTGATGACACAATGGCACTGACAGCAGTACTAACATTAGAGGGTTTAAACACATCCCTCACAGCCTGATGACACAATGGCACTGTCAGCTGTACTAACATTGGAGGGTTTATACACATCCCTCACAGCCTGATGACACAATGGCACTGTCAGCAGTACTAACATTGGAGGGTTTACACAAATCCCTCACAGGCTGATGACACAACAGCACTGTCAGCAGCACTAACATTACAGGGTTTACACATATCCCTCACAGCCTGATGACAGAATGGCACTGTTAGCTGTACTAACATTAGAGGTTTTACACACATCCCTCACAGCCTGATGACACAATGGCACTGTCAGCAGTAGTAACATTAGAGGGTTTACACACATCTGTTTCAGCCTGATGACATAATGGCACTGTCAGCTGTACTAAAATTGGAGGGTTTACACACATCTGTTACAGCTTGATGACATAATGGCACTATCAGCTGTACTAACATAGGAGAGTTTACACAGATCTGTTTCAGCCTGTTGACATAATGGCACTGTCACTTGTACTAACATTGGAGGGTTTACACACATCTGTTACAGCCTGATGACATAATGGCACTCATAGCTGTACAAACATTAGAGGGTTTACACACATTCTCACACCGTGATGACACAATGGCACTGTCAGCTGTACTATCATGGAGGGTATACACACATCCCTCACAGGCTGATGACACAATGGCACTGTCAGCAGTACTAACATTGGAGGGTTTACACACATCCCACACAGCCTAAACAAACAATGGCACTGTCATCAGTTCTAACATTTGAGGGTTTACATAAATCTCTCACAGCCTGATGACACAATGACAATGTCAGCAGTATTAACAATGAAAGGTTTACACAAATCCCTCACAGCCTCATGACACAACAACACTGTCAGCAGAACGAATATTAGAGGTTTTCTGCACATCCCTCACACCATGAGCACATGGCACAGTCAGCAGTATTAACATTGGAAGGTTTACACACATACCTCAGAGCCTGATGACACAGTGGCACTGTCAGCTGTACTAACATTAAAGGGTTTACAAACAACCCTCACAGCCTGATAGCAATGTCACTGACAGCTGTACTAACATTAGAGGGTTTACTCACATCCTCACAGCCTTATGACACAATGGCACTGACAGATGTACTAACATTAGAGGGTTTACAAACAACACTCATAGCCTGATGACAATGTCACTGACAGCAGTACTAACATTAGAGGGTTTACTCACATCCTCACAGCCTGATGACACAATGGCACTGATAAATGTACAAAAACTAGAGGGTTTACAAACATCCTCACAGCGTGATAACACAATGGCACTGTCAGCTGTACTACATTAGAGAGTTTACACATATCCCTTACAGCCTGATGACAGAATAGCACTGTCAGCAGTACTAACATTAGAGGAACTACACACATCCCTCATGGCCTGATGACATAATGACACTGACAGAAATACTAACATTGTAGGGTTTACACACATCTGTTTCAGCCTTATGACACAATAGCACTATCAGCTATACTACCACTAGAGAATTTACAAACATATGTCACAGTTTAATGACACAACAACACTTTCAGCAGTACTAACATTAGAGGGTTTACACACATCCCTCACAGCCTGATGACACAATGGCACTGTCAGCAGTACTAACATTGGAAGGTTTACACACATCCCTCACAGCCTGATGACACAATGGCTCTGTCAGCTGTACTAACATTAGAGGGTTTGCACACATCCGTCACAGCCTGATGACACAATGACAGTGTCAGTTATACTAACATTAGATGGTTTACACACATCCTTTACAGACTGATGACACAATGGCACTGTCAGCAGTACTAACTTTGGAGCGTTTACATACAACCCTCACAGCCTGATGACACAATGGCACTGTCAGCAGTAGTAACATATGAAGGTTTACACACATCTGGTTTAGCATGATGACATAATGGCACTGTCAGCTGTACTAAAATTGGAGGATTTACACACATCTGTTACAGCCTAATGACATAATGGCACTGTCAGCTGTACTAACATTGGAGGGTATACACACATCCTCACACCCTGATGACACAATGGCACTGTCAGCAGTACTATCATGGAGGGTTTACACACATCCCTCACAGCCTGATGACACAATGGCACTGTCAGCAGTTCTAACATTGGAGGGTTTACACATCCCACACAGCCTGATGACACAATGGCACTGTCAGCAGTTCTAACATTGGAGGGTTTACACAAATCCCTCACAGCCTGATGACACAATGGCACTGTCAGCAGTATTAACATTGGAAGGTTTACACAAATCCCTCACAGCCTGATGACATAACAACACTGTCAGCAGCCCTAACATTAGAGGGTTTACACACATCCCTCACACCCTGAGGCCACAATGGCACTGTCTGCAGTATTAACATTGGAAGGTTTACACACATCCCTCAGAGCCTGATGACACAATGGCACTGTCAGCTGAACTAACATTAGAGGGTTTACACACAACCCTCACAGCCTGATAGCAATGTCACTGACAGTAGTACTAACATTAGAGGGTTTACTCACATCCTCACAGCCTTATGACACAATGGCACTGTCAGCTGTACTACATTAGAGAGTTTACACATATCCCTCACAGCCTGATGACAGAATGGCATTGTCAGCAGTACTAACATTAGAGGAACTACACACATCCCTCATGGCCTGATGACATAATGGAACTGTCAGAAATACTAACATTGCAGGGTTTACACACATCCCTCACAGCCTGATGACACAATGACACTGTCAGCAGTACTAACATTAGAGGTTTTACACACATCCCTCACAGCCTGATGACACAATGGCACTGTCAGCAGTACTAACATTAGAGGGTTTACACACATCCCTCACAGCCTGATGACACAATGGCACTGTCAGCAGTACTACCACTAGAGGAATTACAAACATCTGTCACAGTTTAATGACACAACAGCACTGTCAGCAGTACTAACATTACAGGGTTTACATACATCTCTTACAGCTTGATGACACAATGGCACTGTCAGCAGTACTAACATTAGAGGTTTTAAACACATCCCTCACAGCCTGATGACACAATGGCACTGTCAGCAGTACTAACATTAGAGGGTTTACACACATCCCTCACAGCCTGATGACACAATGGCACTGTCAGCAGTACTAACATTAGAGGGTTTACCACATCCCTCACACATCCCTCACAGCCTGATGACACAGTGGCACTGTCAGCAGTAGTAACATTAGAGGATTTACACATATCTCTCACAGCCTAATGACACAGTGGCACTGTCAGTTGTACAAACCTGATGACACAGTGGCACTGTCAGCAGTAGTAACATTAGTGGCTTTACACTCATCCCTTACAGCCTGATGACACAATGGCACTGTCAGCTGTACTAACATTGAAGGGTTTACACACACCTGTTTCAGCCTGACATAATGGCACTGTCAGCTGTACTAACATTGGAGGGTTTATACACATCTGTTTCAGCCTGATGACATAATGGCACTGTCACCTGTACTAACACTGGATGGTTTACACACATCCCTCACAGCCTGATGACACAATGCCACTGTCAGCAGTACTAACATTGGAGGGTTTACACACATCTCTTACAGCCTGATGACAAATGGCACTGATAGCTGTACTAGCATTAGAATGTTTACACACATCCTCACACAATGGCACTGTCAGCAGTACTACCATTAGAGGATTTACAAACATCACTCACAGCCTAATGACACAATGGCACTGTCAGTTGTACTAACATTAGAGGATTTACATAAATCCCTCAAAGACTGATGTCACAGTGGCACTGTCAGCAGTACTAACATTATAAAGATTACACACATACATCACAGCCTGATGACACTATGGCACTGTCAGCAGTACTAACATTAGAGGGTTTACACACATCCCTCACAGCCTGATGACACAATGGCACTGTCAGCAGTACTAACATTAGAGGGTTTACACACATCCCTCACAGCCTGATGACACAATGGCACTGTCAGCAGTACTAACATTGGAGGGTTTACACATCCCTCACAGCCTGATGACACAATGGCACTGTCAGCAGTACTAACATTAGAGGGTTTACACATCCCTCACAGCCTGATGACACAATGGCACTGTCAGCAGTACTAACATTGGAGGGTTTACACACATCCCTCACAGCCTGATGACACAATGGCACTGTCAGCAGTACTAACATTGGAGGGTTTACACACATCCCTCACAGCCTGATGACACAATGGCACTGTCAGCTGTACTAACATTAGAGGGTTTACACACATCCCTCACAGCCTGATGACACAATGGCACTGTCAGCAGTACTAACGTTAGAGGGTTTACACACACAATCTCACAGCTGGATGACACAATGGCACTGTCAGCAGTGCTACCACCACAGGAATTACAAACATCTGTCACAGTTTATTGACAAAACAGCACTGTCAGCAGTACTAGCATTACAGGGTTTACAAACATCTCTTACAGCTTGATGACACAATGGCACTGTCACCAGCACTAACATTAGAGGTTTTAAACACATCCCTCACAGCCTGATGACACAATGGTACTGTCAGCAGTACAAACATTAGAGGGTTTACAAACATTCCTCACAGCCAGATGACACAATGCCACTGTCAGCAGTACTAACATTGAAGGGTTTACACACATCTGTTACAGCCTGATGACAAATGGCAAAGAATGCTGTACCAGAATTAGAGTGTTTACACACATCCACACAGCCTGATGACACAACGGCACTGACAGCAATACTACCATAGAGGGTTTACACACATCCTCACAGCCTGATGACACAACACCCTGTCAGCAGTACTAACATTACAGGGTTTGCACATACTCCTCACAGCCTGATGACACAATGGCACTTTCAGCTATACTAACATTAGAGGTTTTACACACATCCCTCACTGCCTGATGACAGAATGGCACTGTCAGCAGTACTAACATTAGAGGGTTTACACACATCTCTCACAGCCTGATGACACAATGGCACTGTCAGCAGTTCTATCATTAGAAGGTTTACACAAATCCCTCACAGCCTGATGACACAATGGCACTGTCAGCAGTACTAACATTAGAGGGCTTACACACATCCCTCACAGCCCGATGACACAATGGCACTGTCAGCTATATTAACATTAGAGGTTTACACACATCTCTCACAGCCTGATGACACAATGGCACTGTCAGCAGTTCTAGCAATGGAGGGTTTACACAAATACCTCACAGCCTGATGACACAATGGCACTGTCAGCAGTACTAACATTGGAGGGTTTACACACATCCCTCACAGCCTGATGACACAATGGCACTGTCAGCAGTACTAACATTAGAGGGTTTACACATCCCTCACAGCCTGATGACACAATGGCACTGTCAGCAGTACTAACATTGGAGGGTTTACACACATCCCTCACAGCCTGATGACACAATGGCACTGTCAGCAGTACTAACATTAGAGGGTTTACACACATCCCTCACAGCCTGATGACACAATGGCACTGTCAGCAGTACTAACATTGGAGGGTTTACACACATCCCTCACAGCCTGATGACACAATGGCACTGTCAGCAGTACTAACATTAGAGGGTTTACACACATCCCTCACAGCCTGATGACACAATGGCACTGTCAGCTGTACTAACATTAGAGGTTTTACACACATCCTTCACAGCCTGATGACACAATGGCACTGTCAGCAGTACTAACATTGGAGGGTTTACACACATCCCTCACAGCCTGATGACACAATGGCACTGTCAGCTGTACTAACATTGAAGGGTTTACACACACCTGTTTCAGCCTGACATAATGGCACTGTCAGCAGTACTAACATTGATGGGTTTACACACATCTTTTACAGCCTGATGACAAATGGCACTGTCAGCTGTATTAACATTGGGGGTATACACACATCTGTTTCAGCCTGATGACATAATGGCACTGTCAGCTGTACTAACATTGGAGGGTTTACACACATCTGTTTCAGCCTGATGACACAATGGCACTGTCAGCAGTACTAACATTAGAGGGTTTACACACATCCTCCCACCCTGATGACACAATGGCACTGTCAGCAGTACTATCATGGAGGGTTTACACACATCCCTCACAGCCTGATGACACAATGGCACTGTCAGCAGTACTAACATTAGAGGGTTTACACACATCCCTCACAGCCTGATGACACAATGGCACTGTCAGCAGTACTAACATTAGAGGGTTTACACATCCCTCACAGCCTGATGACACAATGGCACTGTCAGCAGTACTAACATTGGAGGGTTTACACATCCCTCACAGCCTGATGACACAATGGCACTGTCAGCAGTACTAACATTAGAGGGTTTACACACATCTCTCACAGCCTGATGACACAATGGCACTGTCAGCAGTACTAACATTGGAGGGTTTACACAAATCCCTCACAGCCTGATGACACAATGGCACTGTCAGCAGCACTAACATTACAGGGTTTACACATATCCCTCACAGCCTGATGACAGAATGGCACTGTTAGCTGTACTAACATTAGAGGTTTTACACACATCCCTCACAGCCTGATGACACAATGGCACTGTCAGCAGTACTAACATTGGAGTGTTTACACACAACCCTCACAGCCTGATGACACAGTGACACTGTCAGCAGTAGTAACATCAGAGGGTTTACACACATCTGTTTCAGCCTGATGACATAATGGCACTGTCAGCTGTACTAAAATTGGAGGGTTTACACACATCTGTTACAGCGTGATGACATAATGGCACTGTCAGCTGTACTAACATTGGAGGGTTTACACACATCTGTTTCAGCCTGATGACATAATGGCACTGTCAGCTGTACTAACATTGGAGGGTTTACACACATCTGTTACAGCCTGATGACAAATGGCACTGATAGCTGTACTAACATTAGAGGGTTTACACACATCCTCACACCCTGATGACACAATGGCACTGTCAGCAGTACTATCATGGAGGGTTTACACACATCCCTCACAGCCTGATGACACAATGGCACTGTCAGCAGTTCTAACATTGGAGGGTTTACACAAATCCCTCACAGCCTGATGACACAATGGCACTGTCAGCAGTACTAACATTAGAGGGTTTACACACATCCCTCACAGCCTGATGACACAATGGCACTGTCAGCAGTACTAACATTAGAGGGTTTACACACATCCCTCACAGCCTGATGACACAATGGCACTGTCAGCAGTACTAACATTGGAGGGTTTACACACATCCCTCACAGCCTGATGACACAATGGCACTGTCAGCAGTACTAACATTAGAGGGTTTACACATCCCTCACAGCCTGATGACACAATGGCACTGTCAGATGTACTAACATTAGAGGGTTTACACACATCCTCACAGCCTGATGACACAATGGCACTGTCAGCTGTACTAACATTAGAGGGTTTACACACATCCCTCACAGCCTGATGACACAATGGCACTGTCAGCAGTACTAACATTAGAGGGTTTACACACATCCCTCACAGCCTGATGACACAATGGCACTGTCAGCAGTACTAACATTGCAGGGTTTACACACATCCCTCACAGCCTGATGACACAATGGCACTGTCAGCAGTACTAACATTAGAGGTTTTACACACATCCCTCACAGCCCGATGACACAATGGCACTGTCATCAGTACTAACATTAGAGGGTTTACACACACAATCTCACAGCCAGATGACACAATGGCACTGTCAGCAGTACTAACATTAGAGGGTTTATACACATCCCTCACAGCCTGATGACACAATGGCACTGTCAGCAGTACTAACATTAGAGGGTTTACACACATCTCTCACAGCCTGATGACACAATGGCACTGTCAGCAGCACTAACATTGGAGGTTTTAAACACATCCCTCACAGCCTGATGACACAATGAAACTGTCAGCAGTGCTAACATTAAAGGGTTTATACACATCCCACACAGTCTGATAACACAATGGCACTGTCAGCAGTAGTAAAATTGGAAGGTTTACACACATCCCCCACAGCCTGATGACAGAATGGCACTGTCAGCAGTACTAACATTACAGGGTTTACACACATCTGTCACAGCCTGATGACACAAAGGCAGTGTCAGTTATACTAACATTAGAAAGTTTACACACATCCATCACAGCCTGATGACACAATGGCACAGTCAGCAGTACTAACATTAGAGGGTTTACACACATCCCTCTCAGCATGATGACACAACAGCACTATCAGCAGTACTAACTTTAGAGGTTTTACACACATCCCTCACAGCCTGATGACACAATGGCACTGTCAGCAGTACTAACATTAGAGGGTTTACACACATCCCTCACAGCCTGATGACACAATGGCACTGTCAGCAGTACTAAAATTGGAAGGTTTACACACATCTCTCACAGCCTGATGACACAATGGCACTGTCAGCAGTACTAACATTAGAGGGTTTACACACATCCCTCACAGCCTGATGACACAATGGCACTGTCAGCAGTACTAACATTAGAGGGTTTACACATCCCTCACAGCCTGATGACACAATGGCACTGTCAGCAGTACTAACATTAGAGGGTTTACACACATCCCTCACAGCCTGATGACACAATGGCACTGTCAGCAGTACTATCATTAGAGGGTCTGCACACATCCTCACAGCCTTATGACACAATGGCACTGTCAGCAGTACTAACATTACAGGGTTTACACATATCCCTCACAGCCTGATGACACAATGGCACTGTCAGCAGTACTAACATTAGAGGGTTTACACACATCCCTCACAGCCTGATGACACAATGGCACTGTCAGCAGTACTAACATTAGAAGGTTTACACACATCCCTCACAGCCTGATGACACAATGACACTGTCAGCAGTTCATATGTTCATAGGCTGGTACATCCCTCACAGCCTGATGACACAATGGCACTGTCAGCTGTACTAACATTAGAGGGTTTACACACATCCCTCACAGCCTGATGACACAATGGCACTGTCAGCAGTACTAACATTAGAGGATTTACACATCCATCACAGCCTGATGACATGGCCTTGTATGTTAAGCAGAGATCACCTCTGAGTAGACAATATGCAACAGAGTATAGCTGGAGTTTTATAAGGCGGTCAGCATTGGGCATTTGCTTTAGGCCTGTGATTCTTTTAGTGAGGTATTTCTGCGGGCTTTCCTGTTGTTGCAGATATCTTGACAGGTACATACCAAATGGGGTGTTGTATTCTATAATGGGTCTAATGAGAGATGAGTACAGTGGGACAATCAAAGCCTTTAGTGATGACACTGTCCACCTGTGTCCCTAAGACTCTTATGACATAAGTGCACTGTCAGCAGTACTAACATTACAGGGTTTACACATATCTCTCACAGCCTGATGACACAATGGCACTATCAGCTATACTACCATTAGAGGATTCAATAATGACTCCCAGTTTACAGTCATCTGCAAACTATGTTCGCAGTATTAACATTAGAGCGTTTTAAACACATCTCTCACAGCCTGATGACACAATGGTGCTGTCAGCAGTACTAACATTAGAGGGTTTACACAGACAATCTCACAGCTGGATGACACAATGGCACTGTCAGCAGTACTAACATTACAGGGTTTACACATATCCCTCACAGCCTGATGACACAATGGCACTGTCAGCAGTACTAACATTAGAGGGTTTACACACATCTCTCACAGCCTGATGACACAATGGCACTGTCAGCAGTACTAACATTAGAGGTTTTACACACATCCCTCACAGCCTGATGACACAATGGCACTGTCAGCAGTACTAACATTAGAGGGTTTACACACATTCCTCACAGCCTGATGACACAATGGCACTGTCAGCAGTACTAACATTAGAGGGTTTACACACATCCCTCACAGCCTGATGACACAATGGCACTGTCAGCTGTACTAACATTAGAGGGTTTACACACATCCCTCACAGCCTGATGACACAATGGCACTGTCAGCAGTACTAACATTAGAGGGTTTACACATCCCTCACAGCCTGATGACACAATGGCACTGTCAGCACTAGTAACATTACAGGGGTCACACATCCCTCACAGCCTGATGACACAATGGCACTGTCAGCAGTACTAACATTAGAGGGTTTACACACATCCCTCACAGCCTGATGACACAATGGCACTGTCAGCAGTACTAACATTAGAGGGTTTACACATCCCTCACAGCCTGATGACACAATGGCACTGTCAGCAGTACTAACATTAGAGGGTTTACACACATCCCTCACAGCCTGATGACACAATGGCACTGTCAGCAGTACTAACATTAGAGGGTTTACACACATCCCTCACAGCCTGATGACACAATGGCACTGTCAGCAGTACTAACATTAGAGGGTTTACACACATCCCTCACAGCCTGATGACACAATGGCACTGTCAGCAGTACTAACATTAGAGGGTTTACACACATCCCTCTCAGTGTGATGACACAATGGCACTGTCAGCAGTACTAACATTAGAGGTTTTACACACATCCCTCACAGCCTGATGACACAATGGTACTGTCAGCAGTACTAACATTAGAGGGTTTAAACACATCCCTCACAGCCTGATGACACAATGGCACTGTCAGCTGTACTAACATTGGAGGGTTTATACACATCCCTCACAGCCTGATGACACAATGGCACTGTCAGCAGTACTAACATTAGAGGGTTTACACACATCCCTCACAGCCTGATGACACAATGGCACTGTCAGCAGTACTAACATTAGAGGGTTTACACACATCCCTCACAGCCTGATGACACAATGGCACTGTCAGCAGTACTAACATTAGAGGGTTTACGACATCCCTCACAGCCTGATGACACAATGACACTGTCAGCAGTACTAACAAGGAGGGTTTACACACATCCCTCACAGCCTGATGACACAATGGCACTGTCAGCAGTACTAACATTAGAGGGTTTACACACATCCTACAAAGCCTGATGACACAATGGCACTGTCAGCAGTACTAACATTAGAGGAAATGTACACATCCCTCACAACCTGATGACACAATGGCACTGACAGCAGTACTAACATTAGAGGGTTTACACACATCCCTCACAGCCTGATGACACAATGGCACTGTCAGCAGTACTAACATTGGAGGGTTTACACACATCCCTCACAGCCTGATGACACAATGGCACTATCAGCAGTACTAACATTAGAGGGTTTACACACATCCCTCACAGCCTGATGACACAATGGCACTGTCAGCAGTACTAACATTAGAGGGTTTACACACATCCCTCACAGCCTGATGACACAATGGCACTGTCAGCAGTTCTAACATTGGTGCATTTACACATCCCTCACAGCCTGATGACAAAATGGCACTGTCAGCAGTACTAACATTAGAGGGTTTACACACATCCCTCACAGCCTGATGACACAATGGCACTGTCAGCAGTACTACCATTAGAGGGTTTACACACATCCTCACAGCCTGATGACACAACACACTGTCAGCAGTACTACCATTAGAGGGTTTACACATATCCCTCACAGCCTGATGACACAATGGCACTGTCAGCAGTACTAACATTAGAGGGTTTACACACATCCTCACAGCCTGATGACACAATGGCACTGTCAGCAGTACTAACATTAGAGGGTTTACACACATCCCTCACAGCCTGATGACACAATGGCACTGTCAGCAGTACTAACATTAGAGGTTTACACACATCCCTCACAGCCTGATGACACAATGGCACTGTCAGCAGTACTAACATTAGAGGGTTTACACACATCCCTCACAGCCTGATGACACAATGGCACTGTCAGCAGTACTAACATTAGAGGGTTTACACACATCCCTCACAGCCTGATGACACAATGGCACTGTCAGCACTAGTAACATTACAGGGGTCACACATACCTCACAGCCTGATGACACAATGGCACTGTCAACAGTACTAACTTTAGAGGGAATGTACACATCTCTCACAGCCTGATGACACAATGGCACTAAAAGCAGTACTAACATTAGAGGGTTTACACACATCCCTCACAGCCTGATGACACAATGGCACTGTCAGCAGTACTAACATTAGAGGGTTTACACACATCCCTCACAGCCTGATGACACAATGGCACTATCAGCAGTATTAACATTGGAGGGTTTACACATCCCTCACAGCCTGATGACACAATGGCACTGTCAACAGTACTAACATTAGAGGGTTTACACATCCCTCACAGCCTGATGACACAATGGCACTGTCTGCAGTACTAACATTAGAGGGTTTACACACATCCTCACAGCCTGATGACACAATGGCACTGTCAGCAGTACTAACATTAGAGGGTTTACACACATCCCTCACAGCCTGATGACACAATGGCACTGTCAGCAGTACTAACATTAGAGGGTTTACACATCCCTCACAGCCTGATGACACAATGGCACTGTCAGCAGTACTAACATTAGAGGGTTTACACACATCCCTCACAGCCTGATGACACAATGGCACTGTCAGCAGTACTAACATTAGAGGGTTTACACACATCCCTCACAGCCTGATGACACAATGGCACTGTCAGCAGTACTAACATTAGAGGGTTTACACACATCCCTCACAGCCTGATGACACAATGGCACTGTCAGCAGTACTAACATTAGAGGGTTTACACACATCCCTCACAGCCTGATGACACAATGGCACTGTCAGCAGTACTAACATTAGAGGGTTTACACACATCCTCACAGCCTGATGACACAATGGCATTGTCAGCAGTACTAACATTAGAGGTTTTACACACATCCCTCACAGCCTGATGACACAATGGCACTGTCAGCAGTACTAACATTAGAGGGTTTACACACATCCCTCACAGCCTGATGACACAATGGCACTGTCAGCAGTACTAACATTAGAGGGTTTACACACATCCCTCACAGCCTGATGACACAATGGCACTGTCAGCAGTACTAACATTAGAGGGTTTACACACATCCCTCACAGCCTGATGACACAATGGCACTGTCAGCAGTACTAACATTAGAGGGTTTACACACATCCCTCACAGCCTGATGACACAATGGCACTGTCAGCTGTACTAACATTAGAGGGTTTACACACATCCCTCACAGCCTGATGACACAATGGCACTGTCAGCAGTACTAACATTAGAGGGTTTACACACATCCCTCACAGCCTGATGACACAATGGCACTGTCAGCAGTACTACCATTAGAGGGTTTACACACATCCTCACAGCCTGATGACACAATGGCACTGTCAGCAGTACTAACATTAGAGGGTTTACACACATCCCTCACAGCCTGATGACACAATGGCACTGTCAGCAGTACTAACATTAGAGGGCTTACACACATCCCTCACAGCCTGATGACACAATGGCTCTGTCAGCTGTACTAACATTAGAGGGTTTACACACATCCCTCACAGCCTGATGACACAATGGCACTGTCAGCAGTACTAACATTAGAGGGTTTACACACATCCCTCACAGCCTGATGACACAATGGCACTGTCAGCAGTACTAACATTAGAGGGTTTACACACATCCCTCACAGCCTGATGACACAATGGCACTGTCAGCAGTACTAACATTAGAGGGTTTACACACATCCCTCACAGCCTGATGACACAATGGCACTGTCAGCAGTACTAACATTAGAGGGTTTAATCACATCCCTCACAGCCTGATGACACAATGGCACTGTCAGCAGTACTAACATTAGAGGGTTTACACACATCCCTCACAGCCTGATGACATAATGGCACTGTCAGCAGTACTAACATTGGAGGGTTTACACACATCTTTTACAGCCTGATGACACAATGGCACTGTCAGCTGTACTAACATTAGAGGGTTTACACACATCCCTCACAGCCTGATGACACAATGGCACTGTCAGCAGTACTAGCATTAGAGGGTTTACACACAGCCTAACAGCCTGATGACACAATGGCACTGTCAGCAGTACTACCATTAGAGGGTTTACACACATCCTCACAGCCTGATGACACAATGGCACTGTCAGCAGTACTAACATTAGAGGGTTTACACACATCCCTCACAGCCTGATGACACAATGGCACTGTCAGCAGTACTAACATTAGAGGGTTTACACACATCCCTCACAGCCTGATGACACAATGGCACTGTCAGCAGTACTAACATTACAGGGTTTACACATCCCTCACAGCCTGAAGACATAATGGCACTGTCAGCAGTACTACCATTAGAGGGTTTACACACATCCTCACAGCCTGATGACACAATGGCACTGTCAGCAGTACTAACATTAGAGGGTTTACACATATCCCTCACAGCCTGATGACACAATGGCACTGTCAGCTGTACTAACATTAGAGGATTTACACACATCCCTCACAGCCTGATGACACAGTGGCACTGTCAGCAGTACTAACATTAGAAAGATTACACACATACATCACAGCCTGATGACACTATGGCACTGTCAGCAGTACTAATGTTAGAGGGTTTACACACATCCCTCTCAGTGTGATGACACAATGGCACTGTCAGCAGTACTAACATTAGAGGTTTTACACACATCCCTCACAGCCTGATGACACAATGGCACTGACAGCAGTACTAACATTAGAGGGTTTAAACACATCCCTCACAGCCTGATGACACAATGGCACTGTCAGCTGTACTAACATTGGAGGTTTACACACATCCCTCACAGCCTCATGACACAATGGCACTGACAGCAGTACTAACATTAGAGGTTTACACACATCCCTCACAGCCTGATGACACAATGGCACTGTCAGCAGTACTAACATTAGAGGGTTTACACACATCCCTCACAGCCTGATGACACAATGGCACTGTCAGCAGTACTAACATTAGAGGGTTTACAACACATCCCTCACAGCCTGATGACACAATGGCACTGTCAGCAGTACTAACATTAGAGGGTTTACACACATCCCTCACAGCCTGATGACACAATGGCACTGTCAGCAGTACTAACATTGGAGAGTTTATACACATCCCTCACAGCCTGATGACACAGTGGCACTGTCAGCAGTAGTAACATTTGTGGCTTTACACTCATCCCTTACAGCCTGATGACACAATGGCACTGTCAGCTGTACTAACATTGAAGGGTTTACACACACCTGTTTCAGCCTGACATAATGGCACTGTCAGCTGTACTAACATTGGAGGGTTTATACACATCTGTTTCAGCCTGATGACATAATGGCACTGTCAGCTGTACTAACATTGGAGGGTTTACACACATCTCTTACAGCCTGATGACACAATGGCACTGTCAGCAGTACTAACATTGGAGGGTTTACACACATCCCTCACAGCCTGATGACACAATGGCACTGTCAGCAGTACTAACATTAGAGGTTTACACACATCCCTCACAGCCTGATGACACAATGGCACTGTCAGCAGTACTAACATTAGAGGGTTTACACACATCCCTCACAGCCTGATGACACAATGGCACTGTCAGCAGTACTAACATTAGAGGGTTTACACACATCCCTCACAGCCTGATGACACAATGGCACTGTCAGCAGTACTAACATTAGAGGGTTTACACACATCCCTCACAGCCTGATGACACAATGGCACTGTCAGCAGTACTAACATTAGAGGGTTCACACATCCCTCACAGCCTGATGACACAATGGCACTGTCAGCAGTACTAACATTAGAGGGTTTACACACATCCCTCACAGCCTGATGACACAATGGCACTGTCAGCTGTACTAACATTAGAGGGTTTACACACATCCCTCACAGCCTGATGACACAATGGCACTGTCAGCAGTACTAACATTAGAGGGTTTACACACATCCCTCACAGCCTGATGACACAATGGCACTGTCAGCAGTACTAACATTAGAGGTTTTACACACATTCTCACAGCCTGATGACACAATGGCACTGTCAGCTGTACTAACATTAGAGGGTTTACACACATCCCTCACAGCCTGATGACACAATGGCACTGTCAGCAGTACTAACATCAGAGGGTTTACACACATCCCTCACAGCCTGATGACACAATGGCACTGTCAGCAGTACTAACATTGCAGGGTTTACACACATCCCTCACAGCCTGATGACACAATGGCACTGTCAGCAGTACTAACATTGGAGGGTTTACACACATCTGTTACAGCCTGATAACACAATGGCACTCTCAGCTGTACTAACATTAGAGGGTTTGCACACATCCCTCACAGCCTAATGGCACAATGGCACATTCAGCAGTACTACCATTGCAGGGTTTACCCACATCTCTCACAGCCTGATGACACATTAGCATTGTCTGCTCTGCTAAAATTAGAAGGTTTAAACACATCCCTCACAGCCTAATAAAAATGATTTTGTCAGCAGTGTGATGCTCCTGTACAGGCCCATTTATCAAGGAGCCTCAATCCTCACAAGTGGGAACATTTTGGGTCATACACACCAGGAGGATAAGTACACACATAGTAAAGTACAATTTCCCTTAAAGAGTCACAGATATCACAGTCAGTCTGGGGCTGGATTCTCCCCCTTTCTCCAGATCCCCAATAAGACTCACCACTGGCACAGCTATATGGTTGAGACCTACACTGAGTGGCCAAACCAAGCTCTCCCATACCATCTCTGGCCAACCGGTGCTTCATGTCCCTGCCCAAGTAGCTGACACACAAACACTTTGAGATTTAATTTATATACAAACACACACACACACAGACACACACACACACACACACACACACACACACACACACACACACACACACACACACACACACACACACACACACACACACACACACACACACACACACACACACACACACACTCCTGGGAAAGGCTGGCACAGGCTTACTAACTATTCCCTCTTCTGCCCAGACAAGAGGGTAATTTCCACTGCCAGAAGATACTACTTATCAGCTACTTTAAGGCCCTTAACAAAGGGTGTCCGGTCCTACTGTGTAATATTACTATAAATCTAAATAGTCTGACCAAGAGCAAGGCTATTAAGGAGTGACCTGTACAGAGTCACCAAAACCAAATAGATATGAAAGTACTGTAAGAGCTTAAATATCTCTAAACAGACCAGTCACAATTGAAAGGTTTAAATATATTTAATAATAAATAATAAAAGAACAAAACAATACTCAGTAAGTAATCAGTTACATCAGAGTTCAAAATCACAGAAAATATTTAAAATAAAACTGCAGGACAGTCTCAAATAAAAAGAGAAAACATCTAAGCTTACAGCCTGATGACACAGTGGCACTGTCAGCAGTAGTAACATTGGAGGGTTTAGACACATCTGTTACAGCCTGATTACACAATGGCACTGTCAGCTGTACTAACATTAACAGAATGCCACGTTCAGCAGTGCTAACATTGGAGGATTTACACATATCCCTCACACCCTGATGACACAATGGCACTATCAGCAGTGCTAACATTAGAGAGTTTACAAACATCCGTTACAGCCTCATGACACAATGGCACTGTCAGTAGTACTGACATTAGAGGGTTCACAAATATCCCTCACAGCCTAATGACACAATGGCACTGTCAGCTGCATTAACATTGGAGGGTTTACACACATTCCTCACAGCCTGATGACACATTGGCACTGTCAGCTGTACTAACATTGGAGGGTTTGCACACATATCCCTCACAGCCTGATGACATAATGGCACTGTCAGCAGTGCTAACATTGTAAGTCTATTACCCTATAAATAACACTTACTTTACTTAAAAACAGATAAGTAAAATAAAATAAAATGTAACTTTTTAGCCTTCATATTCAAAACTGGTGCTATGGAAACATATTTTTAAGCCTTGGAGGGAGAGAGGCACATCATCTAAGTTGCCACATAAGCTCTCTATTGCACAGCCATCCCTGCTAATCTCCATCTCTGCCACTGATGTTTTTTTTTTCTCCATGATGACAAAGGAGATTTTTTTAAAACCATTACAACTGGTAGAGTGTTTATATAAGGCATTATTCTCCTTCCTTTTAGTAATGTCATACAGATGTTCAGAAATGTGTGCCTTAAACGCATGCTTTGTTTTTCCAACACAATATGCTGGGCAGATGTCACACTTAGACAAAATATTCCTTTCTAGACATGAAGCAATTTCCTTCACAAAATGTTATTCTACTTTTAAGGATACTTAAAACAGGGTTTTTTCTTAACAATATAGGCCCACTGTTTACAGCTTCCACAAACTGAAGTACCACTAACCAAAGATGTACTTTCTGGTATTTTATTTTCAAAGGAGGATTACCAGCCTCAAACAGATGCCTTACGCAGACCGTCTCAAAAAACTCCAGCTTTAGTCTGTCACATATCGCTTGCTCAGAGGCGATCTCTGCCTAACATACAAAGCTATGTCAAACCCAATGCTGTTGGACATGCTCCACTTAAAGAAATCCCAATCCCACCGAGCTACATGCTCTAGGGACCTAAACCTTGTCACCATAATAAATAGAACATGCAGGAGGGATAGATTTCTGTCCCAGAGACTTCCCATACTCTGGAACAAACTACCTATCTGTATCAAACAAAGTTCCTCATTAGCACTTTTCAAGAAAAATCTTGATGATTAGATGAGAGATAGGAAATTCACCCCAGGGATCACTTCTGTGGCTCTGCTTGACAGGGGTGCAGGAAAATAATTGTCTTGGGTGGGAAAAGCCAGGGTACCATTTGGCTAGGCTTATATAGGCCCAAGGGCCAATAGCCTAGTACCTACCTATGAACCTAAATAGCTGTTTAAAGTTCTTACCAGTTTTGGTAATGAACATGGGTTCAGCTTCCACCTTGCTATATACACCTGTGTTTACTCTAAAAAAATTTCCAGTTCCTTCTTACTATTTCCCTTCTCTCTTTGTAAAATTGATTATGTTGTATAATAATTCTTTTTTCATATTTAGCCTCCTGTTTTTCACTGGATGATTTATCCAAAATGAGACCTAATAGTGGCTTGTGCTTGCCCCCATATTCATTGAAAAGTTCTTTAATCAGGTAGTTGACTAAATTCATAGGTAACCTCTCACTAAAACCATTTCTTTCAGTTTGACTAGTTCATGCCATACTGTCTCATGTTGTGAGGTCATTCTTGCTGTTCTTATTGCCTGACCTTTAACTAAGCTTTTCCTTTGAGTGTAGGGGTGTCTGCTTGTAAAATGTAAATATGCATTACAGAAAGTCTCTTTCCTGTAAACATTGGATTTAAAGCCATTGGCCAGATGAGAAATGAGTAACTATGTAAATTCTAGACCTGTTCCAACTAAAGGTGAATTTTAAAATTTATGTGGTGCTCCTAACTCATTACAGCTGAGTGCACCTCTAGGTGTTTCGGTCGTTACCTCCTGCCTTGCCTGTAGGTGTCAAATAATGCTTTTTCATATTCGCATTAATAATTCCAAAAGCATGCTATATACGAGGTATCAGAATATTTTATCTTAAAGAATACATGATGGAAAACGCAACTGTATTGATATTTGACCTGTCAATGAGTATTTGTTAGAACTGTAATGTGCTATCTTCAGTTTTTAAAGGCTCAAGCCACACCCATTGAGAGTTAAAGAGACACACTCAAAAGAGATGTACTGGAGGGAATGAGTTAAAATATTCCACAAAAATATGTATCTGCCTCTGTACCATCCCATAAAATAAAGATGTTATGCAAAAATCTTAAGTAGAGGTGGAGATTCTTAGAGTATCCACCATTAAGCACATATCTGTTTCCCATCCTAGTAGGACTATGTTGGCATAAGCTGGGACACAGGCTGTGCCCATTAATACACCCCTTATCTGTTGGAAGAACTCTCCCTCAAAAAATATGCAATTGTTTTCCAGAACAAGAATATAAATTCCACAACTAAAGATACCTTATCACTGGATAGAGAGAAGTGTGTGTTAAGAGTTTCATGAAAAGCTCCAGTGCTTCATGCTTGGTTATAACAGAAAATAAATCAGTGATATCAATGGTCAAGAATATCAGGTCTTTCTTCCAAATATTATTCTTTAAGTGTCCCAGGAAGTCCCATGAATCTTTTATAAGGTGGGGGGGGGGTATTTCTACAATGTGCTTTACCCATTTATCGACCAAAATTGCAAGGGGGTGAGGTTTTGTCCCTTGTGCTGAAACAATTGGGCTGAAGGGGGGGGAGGTTCTGTCACATTCTTAAGAATTTTTGGAATGCCACATCCCTAGCAGCCTGATGACATAATGACACTGTCAGCAGTACAAGCGTTTTGTTATGTTTGATATGAGTTCCTGAAAGTGTGAACCCCACCCAAATGCTAACACTGGAGGGTTTACACACATCCCTCACAGTCTGATGATACAGTGGCGCTGTCAGCTGTATTAACATTGGTAGGTTTACACATGTCCCTCACAGCCTGATGACAAAATGGCACTATCAGCATTAGAAACATTAGACTATTTGCCCACATCTGTTACAGCCTGATCACACAATGGCACTGTCAGCTGTACTAACATTTGAGGGTTTACACACATCCCTCACAGCCTGAGAACACAAAGCCACTGAAAGCATTACTAACATTGGAGAGTTCACACACATCCCTCACAGCCTGATGACACAATGGCACTGTCAGCAGTATTAACGTTGGAGGGTTTACATACATACATTACACCCTGATGACCCAATGGTACTGACAGCTGTACTAACATTAGAGGGTTTACACAAATCCCTCACAGCCTGATGACACAGTGACACTGTCAGCTGTACTAACATTAGAGGGTTTACACACATCCCTCACAGCCTGATGACACAATGGCACTGTAACTTGTAATAACATTAGTGGGTTAACCCACATCCATTGTAGCCTGATGACACAATGGCACTGTTAGCTGTACTAACAATGGAGGGTTTACACACATCCCTCACAGCCTGATGACACAATGGCACTGTCAGCAGTACTAATATTTTGTTGTGTTGTACATGACTTCCTGAAAGTGTGAACCCCCTCCAAACTGCAGTGGTGTCCCCAGTCCAGACAGCATCTGAGAGCTGCACTGCTTCTCATCATTATCATCATCATCATCATCATCATAATCATCATCAATCCCCCATTTTTCCATTTTCTACATGTGGTCGTGGTGTCACATCAACTGTCGCCATCTCTTTCATGTGTATGCTAATGTACGTCCTTCTTTGACAGGCATGCCTGACTGTTGAAGGTCTTCTCTCACACAGTCCATCCATCTCTTTGCTGCATGCCCTTGTTTCCTCTTGCCATCTTCCTGTCTGTCCCAAATCTTCTTAAGCAGATTGTCTTCTGCTTTCCTGCACACGTGCCCAAACCATTGTAATCTGTTCTATTTTCCTTTGTTGCAAGTGGAGCTGCATGGGCTTCTGCTCTGATGTCCTCATTTTTTCATATGTCCCACAGTGTGCATACTAACACCTATCTTAGGTACTTTGTTGTCATCAATTGTTCTACCTTCATTGCCTAAATTTCTGTACTATACATTAGTACCGGTCACACCACTGTTCACTACACCTTACTTTTAAGCTTCTTTTGCATTTTTATGTCACACACTACCCCTGACACTCTGTGCCAGTTGGCTAAAGCCCCTCTGATTCTAGCTGTGACTTCCTCATTTAGACTTCCCTTCTGCTCAGCCTCACCTCCCAGATACTTGAAGGTGTTGATCTGTTCCAGTAATTTCCCTTCTATTTCAGTTTTCATCTTCCTTTGATTCTCTTCCATTTGTTGCCATCACGACTGTCTTGTCTCTCCTCAGTTCCAACCTGTGTAACTTCAGTTTTGAATTCTATACCCCTATCAGACCAGGGTCTATCTTTAATGCCACATTGTCTGCATATAGCAGTTTTGTTGATCCGTCCCCTCCAGCCTGTTTGTTAATATATTCCATCACTGGTATGAACAGCAGTGGGCTCAAAGCTGAACCCTGAGGTACACCCACAGCCACTGGGAATCCCTTTGTGAGTCTGAACACTGTTCATATTTGTGTCATTTGGTCCTTATACATAGCCTGCTTTTATGCACAGTAGGACTCTTTCCTCATCTCTAATATCTTTTCAGCTCTTTGTCTCACTGCAGACATTGGGTCAGTGCCACATCCTGATCTGAATCCAAAATACTCATCTCCCATCTTACTTTCTACTACTCAGCATATTCCTTTATCAATCACCCTCTACAGAACTTCATGCAGTGTGACAGGAGTCTGATACCTCAGTATTGTCCCCTTTGTTTGTGTATGCCGGCACTAGAATATTAATTTTCCAGTCATTTGGGATACACCTGTCTCTCCATACTACTAGGAACTGGAGATGTTTGTTCCCTAAATCACACAGCATCTTGATCATATTTACTGACTGCTAATTTAGGTTTCCTTAGTGTTGTTCTTTATTTTTCCAGACTGGACTCCTCTTCTTCTTTTATTGAAAGCTATGGCTGTGGCAGTATGGCTTCTGTCAGATTTTCTTCATCCAGAAGCTGCTAAAAGTACTCCTTCCATCTGCTTTTGATTCCCTGTAGATTAGTGAGGACTGTTCCTGTCATCCCTTATGTAAGGTGTCTGATGACTGTCCTTGCCTTGCAACCTGATAACTTTTTTTGTGCTGTCTACTGAGTCAGCTTGCAGACAATGCTAGACTATCACTGATGCCTAGTTCTTTGCTACTGCAACCCCTTTCTTAGCCTCATTGTTAGCCAACCAGTATTCCTTCATAGTCTGGTTCATCTTTTTTATCTCCTACTTTTTCTTGCAGTCCTTCTTTCTTTTGATAACAACCTGGACTTCTGCGTTTCACCACCAGCTTTCCTCGTGTATTTTCCATCCCCAGATCTGACATTATAGTTCTCATACATTTTGAGGTGTTGCCATCCTTCTTTGCTCTACTTAATTAATCTTTTTCTTGATGTGCCATGGCCTCGTCTATTTTCTTGAACTTTTGTGCTTTCTCTCCAGTCAAATTCCAGGTTTTCAGCCTAGTCTTTGTTGGCCTTAGAGCCACCTCTGAGCACTAATATAGTGTGTGTGTGTGTGGGGGGGGGGGGTGATTACGTGTGTGTGTGTGTGTGTGTGTGTGTGTGTGTGTGTGTGTGTGTGTGTGTGTGTGTGTGTGTGCGTGTGTATGTGCTTTATCACCTTTATTCAAACAGGATAGTTTCAAAGATGAGTTTTGCAGCATTTTGTCAAACTGTATTAGATCAAATGCTGCTTCATTGGTGGATGTTCCACAGGGTCTGCTTATTATCAGTTAACAATGTAAATGAAAGGGTATTTGTCATTTTCTTATACTCCTATCTTAAGATTTATGGTTAGGGTCAACTGAAGATTTATGGTTAGGGTCAAGAAGTAGGATGAGACAGTTAGAGTCAGGGAGCAACTGGGGAGTTTATTTATAGGAAGTGGTAGTGAAGTCTTGGGGTTAAGAAGCGACGTAGGAGTTCAGGCTTAGGGAACTAGAGGGAAGTATTATGGTTTGGGAGCTGCTGTTGAGGGATCGGGAAGGGAATTTTAGGGATTGAGTTTGGGTTAAGGGTGGGCTAGTTTAGTAGGATCAGTATGGGAGAGGATTATGTTAGTTGGGAGGGTCTGGATAGTTGAAAATCAGCCTTTAAAACCTGATAGCACAGTAATGTCTGTTCAATACATTGCAATGAAATGCATCATCTTTTGGTTATGTAGTCATTTTATGTGCAAGGGAGATTTATTTTAGGTGTGCACATGTACAGTGAACATATTTTGTGTACCATTGTTAGCCAGTCACATTGCTTGTTTTTTGAAGTCATTTCATGATATACATATGCACACACACACATATATATCTATACAAGTACATGGAATATGTGGGGGGAGGACTGGTTTGTAATACATTAAATATCTTGTTCTTGGATTTGGGGAATGAATTTCACAAGGAGTAGCCAAGTATGAATCAAAATCTCCAACCATCTTTTACAAGATATTTCATGTATTACCCAAATAAGACCCCAACATACTCCATTTATCCTATTTATCCATTTGTGCGTGTGTGTGTGTGTGTGTGTGTGTGTGTGTGTGTGTGTGTGTGTGTGTGTGTGTGTGTGTGCGCGTGTATACGTGTGTGTGTTCAAGTTAGTGTTTCCTGTTGATGGCTGTTGACTGTTAGTTGCCTAATTTTCTACTGTATAGGGATAGGAAGTGTATGTAAGATTTTATGGCTAGAGTACATCACTGGTGATTTTTTTCATACTAATTCTGAAGTATATTTTAAAATCTTTTTCGTGTCTACATTTTTTTTTTTTTTTAATGGATATGTTATGCTTTGTTAGTTTTACATTTTAAATCTGCTTTTTCACAGATAGATAAAATCTGGTTCATTTTGCCAGTGATGTTGTTTTGTAATTACCAGCTTAATGGTCATTTTTTATTTTATTACCATTATTGTAATTTACACATTCTAATTCTGTTATACATGTCTTTCATTTCTAAGTGGCTGATTTAGATGGGCAATGTTGTTCTGGAACGGCATGGGTGTATTTTACATCTGCATTGTGTAAAGTTACTTTTTTGTTTATATATGCATGCATTCAATAGGTATGTGGTTGTATGTTTGTTTGTTTATTTATTTCACTGAAATTAATTGGAAACATAGCCCATGTTTTACTTAATTAATTAATTTATTTTTTAAATAAAGACAGTTTTGTATTTCAGTGGTTTATTTTAGGTTGGCTAGAGTGAAAATCTACATTTCTATCAAACATAGACTAAAACTATGTATAATATTCTCACTAAAATACCTGTTTGTAAACTCTCATAATTTTTCTTTATTGATATTTTGGAGATGGTATCATTATCACTTTTTATCTAAAAATAGAAACATCAAAAAGGTGCTGCTTAACACTGCCTAATAAAAACACCAGGTTACAGTTTGGTGTATCAAACAGCAGTTGGCTCAATACAAGTCCATAGGATGAGAATCTGAATTAGTTAATAATTTAAAAAAACATTTATTCCATACAATATTAACTAAAATACATAAAATACAGGGAAAGTGCTTTCAACCCTCTAATGTGGGGACTTCATCAGAAGCATGTACATACAAATAGCATTAAAGTAGAACTCATCTGTAGCCAATTAATTAAATAAGCTGCATCTCATTCATAAAATTCTACTTTAATAGTTTCTTAAAGAGACATATATACATATATACACATATATATTTATACATTTTTTATTGCAAGAAAGACTGAGTTAAGCTAGAGTCTTTATTGTGTAATACCTTAACCTTCCTGTAGTAGAGGCCCATGGGATACATGGAAATGACATCTTACAAACATACCAGCTTCAGCTACATGACTTCTGAATGCTCATGACGTTTTACTTTTTAAGTCTTTATGGGTACATTCACACCAATAAAACCAAATATATAAAGATATATATATATGTGTGTGTGTGTGTGTGTGTGTATGTATATATATATATATATATGTGTGTGTGTGTGTGTGTGTGTGTGTGTGTGTGTGTGTGTGTGTGTGTGTATCATTTTGTCTAAGGTAGCTTTGAAGTACAAATGGTTGAAAAAATGACAAAGTACATTTCAATGAAGATATATTTGACTGAAAAGCCATTTTGTTGAAAACATTCTATACAACATATACACCACAGAAAGCTTTTTAGGGGGGGCAACCCTCTTCACCCCACAAATAGGGGTGCTCTGCCCTCCCATCCTCTTAATTATATATTCTAACTCCCCGGGAAAATACCAGTGGAGAAAAGAAAAAAAACCACCATATACAATGAATAAGTTCTGGTGCACAAACACAAACTTCTATAAACCTGTTAACACAACATGACAGTGGGTATTGAAAATTGCAAATCTACACAAAATCTTCTAATTATGCTCATCAACAACTCTTATGAGCAAAAATGACACCAGGAATACCATCTGTAGACTTATGGCTTTTCAGTCAAATATCCTTTGAGTCAAATGGACTTTCACTCATTTTTTTTGACCATTTGTACTTCAAACAAAGTTAATTTCAAGGAAATAATGCACAACCACATATATACATGTATAACAATACTTGGTCAGTCAACAAAATATCTGAACAGTATGCGAAAGAAATTAAAAATCATATAGTGAATGCATTACATTGTAAAGGTTGGCCATTTAAATAAGCATGTAAATACCACAGCTAACAATCAAATGCAGTACCAGTGTTTTGTCAAAGTGGTCTGATTCATTGGGATCTGATGTAACAAGGTGCACGTCATACTCCATTTTAACAGCAGTTCTTGTACACTCTGATAATGGCTTGAAGGAGTTTTGAATGGAGATTGGCTGTGACTCCCAAAACTTCTAATGATCTCCTTGTTTATCCTACATCAAAATTGATATCTGAGGAGAATTTGTGGAACACTGGCCCTTCTTTATCTCTGGTGAGTTCCTGAGGAGGGTGATATTTATTTATGTTTTTTCAAAATCTCTAAATGTTAGCTGTACCTTCTTCTACTCACTAGTTTGTTGCTTTTAAATTTGAGCAAAACTCTCTAAATCAACCACTTCCTCTGTTAAAAATGTGGCTGGATGATTCCTCTTCAGTACCTAGAAACAATTAGGAATCTGAAATCAACAAGAAACCCCAATTATCCGCATCATTTAATTAGGTGAAATGTGCTATCTTTCACAGAAACAAAGTAGTATTGAAATCACTTTAACCCTCATCTGACAGCCAGCAAATCTAATGTGAAGGCCTGCCTTTCTCAGTCTCTGCAAATAAACTAAAGTGCCTTAGAATACTCTGGTTATGTGAATAAGATTTCATACTGTGTGATCTCAGCGTAATCAGCACCAAGGGTTTATTACACATCTACTGTTACTGTAATTTAATAAATGTATTGTGTTCACAGGTGTTTACTAGGCAAATGACCACAAGGGCCTTTTTAAGCTTAGCCATGCATCCCTAATCTCTGACAAGTTCTGGTATCCTTGATAAGTCTAAGCAGGGGCTCAGAAGATGAAACATTTACAAACAGGGGCCTGGGAGAGGAGCCATTTACAAGCTGCCTGTGTTCATTACAGACATGGTTACCAAGCCAGGGTTGAATTTCTTCTTCGCTATCCAATTGTCCAAGTTACACTTGAATTGGGTTAGGGAAGAACTTTGACACCTACTTTTAAATGGAAATGTATATTGTTTCATCTCACTCAAATTTAAATGTCATCAGTTTCACTTTCCAATTTCAGTACAAGTTAGTTCTGAAGCTGTCTAGTCTAGCCTGCAATAATCATTCACCTGGCCAACAGCATCACTGTTGCCTCAACTTTTTGTTTTCCTCCTGTAGTTTCTGGTCATTACATCACTAGCAATAGATGCCATTGCATCACGATTCTTGCCTAGGTAAAAGCTGAACTTCAATTAAAGGGACAGTTCTCAGCAAGCCATTGTTTTCTTAGTGCTCTAAATGCAACAAGTCTTTTTGTTTGCATAATACCATCATGTAGGAATTTCCAGAAAGGTGTTATTTGTCCTGTTTAAGGCTAGCCATCTTCAAAACATTTTTATTCCTAACTGTAAATAAAGGAGAGATGTTTGATAAGTGCAGTACATTTAATGCAGTTGTTGAAAACGGAGGATAATTTTTTGTGTCTGGCCAGTAGTCTGTTTTCCTAAATGGGAATGTCCATCTGGCCGAGGTATGTATGTCATAAAGGTCCAAGGGAAAAAGCTACACTAAACAGTATAAACATCTTATAAAAACATTTAAGTTATGCATTAAATAGAAAAAAAATGTCTTCTTGGTTGACACACTGAGAGGAACAATAATAACAGAAGTGAATAATGGAACATGTAATTATGCATCAAGAAGAGGAATGTTACCCATAAATGGAAAAGTTAAATAATTCCAACTAGACATGTTAAAATGAATCATGTAGATAGGTCTCTCACTGGTTGTGATGTGGTTATACAGTACAAATAAGTGGTTATGAAGTATACTAAACTATGGCAGAATACCATTTGATTGTACTAATTAAAGCGGACTTGGATGGCTGTTGGAATTCTGAAGACTAGAATTGTGCCAATCAGAAATATAGAAGTGACAGTGTGAATCAGAGGGAATATATACTAAGTCTGAGGCTGCAGTCCTTTTGGTGTAATCCCCCTACTTTGAGATACAGTAACTTCAAATATAAGGGGAGTGATCATCCTGAAAAATGATTTAAAAGTAAAGTGGTAATTTCTGGAATCTGTTATATTTTTGAACTGCAATTTATTTTTCAAGAGTCTGGACTTTCATAATAAATGCTTGCACACCTGGTGGAATACAGTAGACTTTTAATCTGTGAATGCAGAAAAATAATATTAGGGTAGAAATGTGGCTGCTAAAAAGAAAAATAAGTGAATGAAACTAATAACTGAGCCACTGAGCGAAACCTACAATTTTATAGACAGGAATATAAATAAGGGGAGGGGGGTGATAGAGTCAAATACTGAGACACATGGAATGTAATCACAAGAAGAACATCTGAGGCAAAGTGCATAAATACAAATACATCTTCACACAGTAGGCTAAGGAAGTACCTGAAGTCAAATAAATATATTTGTTGGAGTGATACCTCAAGAGTGAAGAAAGTAGGGAAAGAGAAGGAGGGGAGGGGAGGTACAGATAAAAATGAAGTACAATGCAAGGAAAATCAGAATATTGTTAAAGGAAAGGAGACATTGAATGGCATACTGTGGAAAGGCCGAAAAAGAGTGCGGGTATAACATTTCATGACTATCAGACTTACAGCAGAGAAGATACGAGAACTATAACTAAATAGAGCTGTAAAATGTAGCTTAAGTAATTCAAACTTAGGAAACATTTTTAACATACTTAGGAAGTCACATCAAACAAGAGATCTCAGAAATATGCAGTGGTGAGCTTTTTTCCTTGGTGATGAATACAAAATGGCTTTTCCATTCAAGGCGTTTTTCATCTTGTCAGAAAGTGCAGCACATAACTCTGTATAAATTACTTCGATGAAGATGAAGACTCTAGGAAGCCGGAAGATGTTTACTTTTAGTCTCCTCAGGCACATAATACAAATCTTGAAGGACTGACTGCTCATTTTATCAAGAATTTTCTGGGTCATCCTGTTTGTTTCTCTCCTTCCTCAATTAAGTATGACCTTAGAGTTGATATATATATATATATATATATATATATATATATATATATATATATATATATATTCACTTCACAATGCCGAATTTCTGAAAAATCAAATTTCATATAGCCAAGACCATATGATCAAAGTTTCATAACCTCGACATTGTAAAATAAATCCACAAAAAAAATTTCTCACCATTATTGCAAGGGGGAAAGACCCCCTGCACCCCCCCACACCCCCGCTACTTAAATATACCAACTCTGAGATCGCACTACAGTGAGGAAAAGGGAAATCTCCTGTTCCATGCTGTATATATATATATATAGAGAGAGAGAGAGAGTGAGTAAAGGGGTGTGTGTGGTATGTGGGCAGGGGGGGGGAGGGGCTAAAGCCTTTTACAACAAGAACTACAGAAATTTGTCCCATTGGAGAAAATGTGAGGTTGACTCAGCTCATTGCCTCCAAAATTATATTTGCTCCTTTAGGATTCACTGATTACAGTGAACCTGTATAACAGAAAGGGCAGGTAATTGGTCAGATGCTTTTACAACTTAAGATAGCTCAGAACTGGGTTCCTATTAGAAGAACTTAAAAGACTGAAAAGGCAAAATATCGAAGTGGCCTTTAAGCAAATTCTTTCCCTAGGAAAGAATTCGCTTGGCTGCTTCATTACTTTGCCATTTTCTGCACTGTAGTGCAGTCTCGGAGTTGGTATATTTAAGTAGGGGGGATGTGGGGGGCAAAGCCCCCCCCCACTTAATGTAATGTTTAAAGTGTTTTGTTTTTTATTTATTTATTTATTTATTTTGTTGGAACAGCAATTTTTTTTCCCTTGGGAAAAAATCGTTGTTCTGACAGTTCGACATTGTAAGCTTTCGCTTACATAGGGTCAGTCAATCACCATTTACTTTTTTAAGCATTAGGTGATCTAATATAGACCCTCAGAATCAAACAGAAGAGAGCTAGAATGCAAAATTCAAAATAGTTTTAATATATGCATCATCTCAGTTGCTAAGCCTGCCTGAACTATATTAGTAAGGTAAGGGTAATACAGATAAGGAAAGGTAAGGTATAGCTATTGTAATTTAAAGCACCAGTTCAGGGTTTTGCACATTCAGACTGAGGCATGAAGACATCATCCACATCTCAAGCACTGAGAAACCATACTGTAATCCATCATGCACATCAAAGGCACCGACCCCATGACAGAAGATTATGAATTCATCCACATACAGTGCCAGATGTAATGTTTTACAAGTGCCTTACATAGGAATAATAATTTAAAATAACAGAAGTTTCAGTGTGAATCATTGAGGGGCATCTTTCTAAACTTGCAATACTTCTGACATAGGGTTTCCTCTATTTATGGATTTTTTTTTTCTGTCTAGCATGTTATTTCTGCACCAGTCTAGACTGGATGAAGGAGAACTAAGCTTGACCAATGTCTTTAGAAAGGACTATGCATAATGGTATTGAAAGGTTCTGAAATGTCTGAAAAGGGCCCCCCTCCCTTGCACTACATTCATATTTGCCCTAACATACTCTGATATGATAAGCAATGCAGTGTGCATTCCAGGTGCTGTGGTGAAACATCTGTTAGAACAATAGATGTAAATATTTCAGCTTTCTGAAAATTCAGCTGTAATCAGTATCACCTTGCCATATTTACCAATGTATGATTTGACCACTTAAATATGTGTTAAGTATGTAAGTGATACAGTAAATTTGGTTTTGTAATCTACTATGTCTAATTTTAAACCTTTTTTTATGTACAGTTTACCAATGTTATTGTATGATTTAATCTACCAAAATTGCTATAGAAGACCTCACTTGTGAAAAATATAAATGTTCAGACAAAGGCATTTACAAAGCTGCAAGATAAATCATCATATTCTGCTTTTGCTTAGTCAAGTAATTTAAATTATACCTTCTTTGTTATGCCTCATCACATGACACTACTATTTTAATAGTAAGCCATTCACTCCAAAAATGCCGATTAATATATTTTAGTATAATTTTGAAAAAGACTAATAATCTTTAAGAAACGCATTGTGAAATGTAATCTACAAATACAATGCAGTTTACAATCTCTCTGTTTTCATGCTGGTTTGGCAGGAGGTATAACAATAAGGCTGTTATGAGGAATTTTTCTTGAAATGGATGTTTGCCGTTACATGACAGTCAGAAGAATACCTACATAGTGAAGTACTTATTAAATGAAACCTCTAGGATACTGCAAAGGTTACCATATCCAAGAGAGAACAAAAGTGTGTTTTACTTATGAAAGAATATGTTGAGATATTTATACTAAGTACTGAAAGTGAATTTTGTAAAATAAATGCTTATGCTGCACACATATTAGTTTTACTTAAAAGCATTTATTTAGTTATTTATTTATTTATTTACTTACATTTGTTGACCGGGAGTGTCCAACTGAACGTAGGTCCATTTTCAGCAGAGGCCCTGGGACAAAAGCTCCACAGTTAAAATAAACAGACAGCAGTTACATTGGATTACATAGCGATTAACAATTTAACATAGCAATTACTTACAACATATTTACAGATGAAGAACATAGTACATCAGTAGACAACTAGAATCTTTATCTGTGAAGTACATAACAGACATTAACAAATGTTACAATAAGAAGTTCCTGCTGTATAATAAGTACTAGGCTTATGAGCATCTGAGCTTGCTATAATCAAAGTAGTTAGTGGAGTGTAAAGAAAGGTAGTGGTTGGATGGGGTGGGTGATATTAGAGTGGGAGTTGCAAGGGCATAGCCAGCATGTTTTTAGGTGCACTTTTAGTAAAGTTTTGAAGTGCATGCATGATGGTACAGAGGTAATTGTGGGTGGAAGGGAGTTCCATAATTTGGCTATGGTGCAAGAGAATAGTGCTTCACCAGCAGAGTTATTGGCTTTAGTGATCTGCAAGTGATGTTTGTTGCTGGAAATTTTAAGAAAATGCTGATGATTTTAACTTCTGGTTTTCTGTTAAATTCCTCTATTGGTAGACAGACATCTTAACACATCAGACTGTTTCAAATTCACAGATAGTGACTCGGTAGCATTATTTACCTATAATGAAATGTGGAGCACTTAGCTGAGGAGCAAAATGAGGCATGTGGCTAGATTGTGTATCCTGGTTTTTGTAAGAGAGATAAGAAAGCAAAACTCCTCAAGCAGTTGTGAAAAAAAAAAAAAAAAAACAGAAAGAAAATCCTGTAAAAGACAGAAATATGTGTCTAATGTGTCTAAAGATACTTCCGGCACTGTCCGTGAGACATTTAAATTACACATAAATAATACACATATTTAATCAGGTCAGTCCAGTGTGTATTGTAACCATAGGTCTCAACCTCTTAAAAGGCTAATGTGGAACACAAACTCTAGCAATGTGTGACAAATGGTCAAAGTGTGAAACACTCTATTTTTACACTGCAAGAAAATGCACCACTTCCAATGGGTCTGGCTGAAGTGGGCTTTCTGCCAGAAGTATTAAATTAGGAAATCCAGTACATATGTGACAAGAGTGTAATTTATTTTTCTTCGCAATAGTGCATGAAACTATTCTCATTTCCCCTTTTTGAAAAGCCCATAATTCATGTACAAAGTTAAGTATGGACCACTCTTTTTGGCCAAAACTGAGACTGCAGTGCAAATACAAACTTCTCTGTAATTCCCTTAATATGTTACTGGATCATAAAGATCAACCTACATTTGCTACATAATAAGTATATCACTGAAAATGGCGTTACTGATCAGCATACGTCTTAAAAAGGAAGCTGCATCCTACTCAAAGTTAAAAACCATAGCCAATAATATTTACTTAAGCAGACAATTCACACTCAGACTACACCTGATAATCAAATGTCAATAAATAAATTAAATAAAATTAGCAGAAACCATTGATAAAATACAATATACTCAGTAGAAAGTGAATACATAGTTGTATTTAAGTGCAATTTTTAAAATACAAAAAGGCCATCAGCATCAGCTTTTCGATTCTCGCCTAGAGCACCTGCTGTGTGGAGTCTGCATGTCCTCCCCATGGTCGAGTGGCGTTCGAAAGACATGCGTGAATGGGTGTGCCTTCATTGAAGGTTGGGTGTCAGGCTGGCACCTCGGCACCATAAAAATCTACTGCCAATCATTAGTGGACCGGAGTTCCGCTGTGGCGACCCCTAACCGGGAAAAGCCGAAAGAAGAAGAAGAAGCATCAGCTTTTCCATCCCCTCACCATCTTCTCCAACTAAATCTGTTGACACAACCAATCAAGGACAAATCAGAGCAGAATCAGGAACAAATACAGAATTAGTCTGGGACACTTAAATATAGCCACTATTACATTAATACTCATTTTCTGAAATAACAACTTTATAATTCTAATTATTGTCATTTAAGTGTAATTCTCCATCTTTTTTCCAAAAGTCACCAATTTTAGGCGTGATTAAAAGGGTCAGAGCTAATGCTGGAGTGAAAAGCAAGGACAGGTCAATATATAAGTAAAATAAGCAAAATTATGTGAATAAAAAAAAGAAAATTCAAAAGGAATTGGGGCAATTTTAGAGAAGAGAAATTAAAAGAGCCATCTAGGTGCAGAGCATAAACAGAATCCAGAATTAAGTAATTTACACTTTAAGTAATGAAATAGATATAGCTTAAGCATGAGAATTTAATAATTTGTTTAAAAATGGCACCATGGTATATACCCCCTGTACTGCAGTTCACTATCAGTGGTGGACCATGGAGCAAGATATCTGGACAAAGCCTAACATAATGAGGGGCAAAAATCCAAACATAGAGACACATTTTAAATATTGCTTTCATAAACTTAGAAAGTTGCTGGAATAATAGGATTTGTCTGAAACTCAAATGTATGTCAAAAAACAAAAAATGCACAGGACCTAAAATTCTTACTCCGGATAATTGCAATGTGTACAGCTGAAATGAAATGCTGTTGCTGATGTATATACAGCTTCAGTAAAAGATCAGAACGCAAACTGCAGTCCAAGTAAAATCCAAACAAAACGCTTTATTCACACACGTTCAAACACAAGCGCTTTCGCCCGGTATTACCAGGCTTTATCAAGTGTACCAAATACAACTGCAAATAGTGCTTTTAAAGTGCTTTGACACTAAATCTATTGGTTAATTGATTTAAATCATTAATTAACTAAATTGATCAAAAACTGATTAGTTCTAAAACAAGCATGAAATGTGATGCATAAAATACGTTATTCATTGTGTAACTTAAACATTGTTCATAATAATTCATACTTTTAAACTTAAGAGTTAATGGTTGTTTTTTTGTTGTTGCCGTAACAATCTTTTAGCAACAAAGACATTTAAAAACCACATATATTCAATGTGTGCGTACTTACAAAGCCATAAAAACATAGTGAAATGCTTTCCATCACTAAATAAAAACTTTCAGTTGATGTTCCTCCAAAGGCTTGTACCACAAAAGGTGGTGTGGAACTTTTTATAAAAAAGACCAATAACTGTGCATTAACTTTTTGAACTATAAATGTCTAGTTTAAAGCATTTGTGCAAAAAAATGTTTGCAGCTGACCAGGCTGATGTCATACGTATGAACTATGAACTTGGCATACTTTTCATGTTAAAATTATAATGCATATCTCTTAGCTTTAAGAATACTGGCCAAACTTAAACTGTCATTTAGTCCTGGGTTCTTAGTGGCATTCAATCTCAATTGCCACATCAGTTCCTTAGAACTGAGTGCAGTTTCCCAATCCCCTCCTCTCTGGTCTTGGGCCACTTTATCCAAGACAAAAAATAGAATGGACATATTGGGACAAATCAAGGAATGCTTGTAAAAAGCGTTTGTTTCTTTCTTACATTTGATGTCATACAGATGCTCGTATATCCTACGTTTCAGTGCCCTTTCTGTTTTGCCCACATAAAATGATGGGCAAGCCTTACAGAATCCTAGGTATACCACACCTGAAGTGTAACAGGAGTAGTGATTTTTGGCCTTCAAAGTGGTGTTACGAGAAGACATAAACACCTGGTTGGTATCAGCTATGAAAGGGCACTGATGGCATCTGCCACAATGAAAAGTCCCTTTCTTTTTAGTGCAACTAAAATGTTCCAACTTCTCTATACTACCCATGTTTTGTTCGAAAATGCCCTTCAAATTGATGTTCCTTTTCCTAATGAAAGAAATGTTGGTGGGGAAGATGTTGGTAAATTCCTCATGTGAGGTTACCACAGGCCAAAAGTTTTTAATAGTCTTTTCGATAAAAAATGCGTCTTCTGAGTATGTGTAAACAAAATTGTTACGGGCATTAAAATCCGTTGCTACTTGAGTTCTAGGAAGAAGTGCTCCTGTGCCTATTAATGGAGGAAAAGACTGGTCTCTTTTGGCTAAAATCTCACTGAGAATGTCTTGAAAAAATAGGAGTGGGTAACCTCTGTCCAAAAATAAAGTTCTAAGAAACCCGGTCTCCTCAAGAAACAATTCTGTGGTACTGCACATTCTAGAGGCTCGGACCAATTGTCCCTTGATTATTCCTTTCTTTATATAAGGGGGATGCCCACTATCAAAATGTAGAAAACAGTTAGAGTATGTGTCTTTTCTGAAAATCTTGGAAAGAAAACCTTGCTTGTTCGAATTTTTTATTAAATGGATATCTAGATAGTGTAATGCCTTATCACTGTTTTCATAGGTAAATTTGAGAAAATCAGTGGTGCTGTTCAGGTAGTCCATGAATTGGAGAAACTGTACTTCAGAACCTGTCCAAAGAATACAGATATCATCAAGATATCTTTTGTAAAAACTAATATGTTGTTTCCAATTAGTAGAATGGATATATTCAGTTTCCCACTTGTGCAGAACTATGTTCGCGTATGCACTAGCACAAGGTGCACCCATGGCTACTCCACTTTTTTGTCGAAAAAATTCGCCATTGAAGTAAATGAAGTTGTTAAATAAAACTATGTTCATAAATTCTATAACTAAATTGATTAAACCATTACTCCAACCAGATTCCTTGCTTATCATTTCACTAAACCATTGCATCCCTATACAATGGGGGATGCTGGGGAACAATTCCACTATGTCAATGGTTACTATGTACAAGTTTGAGTTATCTATTTCCTGGTCCAAACAAGATAAAAATTCCCAGGAATCTTTGCAAACAAATTTTAACCTAGAGACATACTTTTTTAGGTGAAAATCGACAAATTTACCAAAAGGTTCTGTTATACTCCCAGCTCCTGCTACAATCGGGCGGAACTTTAAGGGGTCTACACCTTTGTGTACCTTAGGTATACCAAATAAAATGGGAGTTTTAGGTTTGGAAACTAACAGATAGTTGTAAGACTTTTCGTCAATAACACCTTGCATCAAGAGATCATATGTGGAATATTTAATGTTTGCAAGTGCGATGTTTAACTCATTGAGGGAGATAGATTCATAAGTTTTGATGTCTTGTAACAAATCATGGATGTAATTTTCATAATCCAGTTGTTGCATTAATACTATCCCCCCTCCCTTGTCAGGTTTCATCACCCTGATCTTTTCCTTTTTTAATTTGTTTAGTATTAACTGCAGTCTTTGTGGAAAAGTAGAAGACTGCAATGTCTGTTTTTTACCAAGATTCTCTCTCCAAACTTTCTCAATTAACTCTTCAAATATTTTTAAGGTGGGATGGGTGGGGGGGTTAAAAATGCTACTTCTTTCAGCGAATGGTCATGTACAACCTGATTTTTAAAATACGATGTTAAATTCAAATTCCTAACAAATAGCTTCAATTCAATCAGAAGCTTGGGGAGATAACTGGCCCTGTGGGGAACATAATGTAGCCCTTTTGTGAAAAGTTAAAAAAAATGAGAAGTAATTTCTAACTCTGTATAATTATAAATAGTGAAGTTGTCCACACTAATAATCCTGCATGTTCCTTGTTCTTCCTCAATGAAAAACTCTGAAGTACTGTTTTGTAAAGTTTCATTTTCACTGATTAACGTCTCTTTGCCCAAGCATTCTGTTGAAACTGATTTGTTTTCCCCCGTGGTCTGCCCTGGGGAACATGAAAACCCTGTTGTGCATTAACACCACTTTTTGTGCCAAACGCTCACTTCTTCTAGGGATTTCTGGGTGGGAATAATCAAAACCATTGTTTAAGACTTGTGTGTCACTAGAACCTAAATCATCAAAATTTGGTCTTTGGTGCCCAGCTGACGCTGGATAAGCTCTGCCCTCACTATATTCAATTAAGTCCCTCTCTAACTTTTTAGCCTTTCTATCTAATACTTTAAAACAGTATGTATCTACTTCTTTAAATGTGTAGTCATATTTTTTCTTAAAACCATTAAACGTTTCATCCTTGATAATATTATCATGCAAACCATTTAACTCTTTTAAAATACAGTTGCCTTTGTTAACATAATCTTCTACCATCAGTTTTAACCTTTCTAAACCAGTTTTATTAAACAGTTCAGTCAGCTGAGAGTGAAGAGACGAGCCCAAGTGAGCGTTGTTCGGGAACCGAAAACAACGTAACCCTTTGGGTACACGCTCTACTTTGATGCATTCTCTTAAATAGTTTATTTCAAGTTATGAATTCTTATATGCATACAATTTGTTCTTAAAAGCATCAAACTTGTTATCTAAATGCTCAAACTGAGCATTAACAGTACCCGTTGTAAAATGTGGTTGTTGTTCTGTCCAAGCTTTAAAATTGAAATTGTTGTCTGTACGGGAGTCTGAACAATCATTTTTGCTGTTAGGCATGTTGCCTTGGGAAGAAACCAATGGATGGTCCACAATAGCCGGTTGCTTTGGCATGGATGCACCTCTTGGCTCTCCGTTTCACTCTCTCTCCTTGTTGTGCTGTTGATTACCAGGTAATCCTGAGAGATTAAAATTGTTGGCTTGAACCAAAGTTTTGTTGAGCTCAGCTAAGAGAGCGAGAACTTGGTTGAATTCTTTCCTCGTCACCGGCGCGTCATCTGGTTCTTCCCTTAGCAAAAGGGGAGTGTCAGCAAAAATCCGGAAAAGATAGGTCCTCCGCCATGTCAGACCAACCCGATAAGTATGTATGTCACTTTTTAGTGATTAGAGTCCTCAGAAATTTGCCAGAAAACCATACATTTTATGGGGAACACACCAAAAATATGAAACAAAAATGCAGGCATTCTACAAAAATCTGGAGCCCTAGTCCTCTCTGAGTGTATGTTTATTCACTCCCACACTCTCCACATTCAGCCATTTATTTCTGCCCAGTAAGGGAACAAAGCAGCTGCAGCTCCACAAGTGCAGTAGTCCACCAGGTCTACTCATTAACAAATAAAGAAAAAAAAAAAATAATAATAATAATAATAACCCAAAGCAAGGGTATAGCTCTCAGGTAGCAACAGCAGTCAGCAATATCACTACCACAACCTTCCCAATCCAAGCAAAGTCAATACAGTGCATGCACTGCTGTGCCAGAAGCAGCTCCTGCAGTGGTGTAGCTCAAGTTTGTGCCACCTGGGCTGTCTTCGGATTTTCTGGCCCTCCCCACTCACAAAATCACGGTTAAATACCCCCCCATACACAGCCCTCCCCCCTCTGCAGCCATTCCAGTGTCCCATTACATGGCTACTTCTTCCCATTTACCATAAACACTGTAACAAGTTATTCACTCAGTAGTCAGGGACCTAGGGACACACATAGATAGTAATCTAGCCTTTGACCATCATGTGCCTACAGTGTTGAGGAAATCATTCTCTGCTGCGCAACTTATAAGCAAAGGTATGGCATCTAAGACCAAGGAAGTCATTGTTCCACTGTATTTGGCATTCATCAAACCTATCATTGGATGCCCCCTTTGGTATGTACTGAAACAGGCATATCCAACCATTGGAACATGCACAGAGGTTCCTCACTAAAAGAATACAGAGCGTAAGTAAATTGTCCTATGCAGACCGCCTCAAGGCACTATCCCTCTATTCTGTCTTGTACAGGCTTTTGAGGAGAGATCTATGCCTGGCATACAGAGCATTGTCAGACCCCACTCTGATGGACCTCCTCCATATCCACAAAACAAACAGCACCAGAATTACCCATTCTAAAGACTTAAACCTTGCCTGTGATATAAATAGGACCTACTGGAGAGATAGGTATGTATCCCAAAGACTACCCCAGCTATGGAACAGACTTCTCCTCCATGTGAAGCAGAGTTCCTCCTTAACCCAATTCAAGTGCAACTTGGACAGTTGGATGGGAAACCTAAAATTCATCCCTGGATTGGCACCTATGTTTCTAATGCACACAGGTAACCTGTACATGGTTCATTTCCCAGGCCATGCTTACACTTATCAAGGGTATCGGAATTTGTCAGAGATTTGGGATGCATGGCTAGACTTGAAAAGGCCCTTGTGGTTGTTAGCCTAGTAAACACGTTTGAACCTATATGCATACTACTTTACTTCTACAATGATTTTTTTGGATTTCATTTAAAATTTTTATTTTAGATTTTATAGCACAAACACTGATACACATCTACTAAACAAAGCAATACAGTCTCACAATGAAAACATACTAAGCACTAAATTTGCTCTGCCCTTGAAACTCATATTCATTGAAACAGCATTAGACCTCACATTCAAAGAAAATGCATCTGTCCAGTGGCAGATAAAGTTTACCTTTGGGCTGTTTTCAAATTATAGGCCTCTTGAACACATTTGTAGGACCATGCAGATATGCATGTGTTCTTTGATTCACCTTCCTGATTGTATTAAATTATATTCCTTGTATAATATAGGACCACTTGTTAGTGTGTGTTTTAAATTTGCAGTTTTGAACATTTTTTTCAGTAAGCAATAAAACAAAATGTATGAACCAATAATGGTAAAACTGCTCAGTTCAGAACATTTAAATTCTAATCAAAATTCTGTTGTTACAATCCACCAGTATCAGTCAATATGCATAATCTCTACAGAAGTAAATGTCATCTGAATAATTCCACACTAGAGATCTGTAACTAATGAAGATGTTGCTGCTAGTAAACAAATTTATATTTCAGTGTTTCATCTACAAATTCAGTACCTGCTGCTTTTGAAGAATAAATTGCTTATGCTACATTAAATAAATGGTAAGTTGGTGATATTACAATAGGAAATGGATGGAAAATTGAAAACAGGTTCATAATTACTAGGCATTGCCTCCAAAGGAGGACATACTCGGGACTGCAGCACCCCACCCCACTTAAAGTGCAACACAGAATTAGCAATCCCATCTACATGCTGTGGGAGTAGAACCTACAGACTTCTGCATCAAAAGCAAGTATGCTACTTGTTGTGATATTACCAATGCTTTTAAATTCTTTAGCACAATAGTGATACCATTTGCAGTCCCCTGATACCTCTGTGGTGGTGACACCCATTTATCCTGAATGAAGCTGATATGGATAGGATGCCCTTCAATAAATATAAAGGATGACAAAGGTTCAAGAGGTTAAAGAAAGAGGACAGCTTACTATTTAAGTTTTCAGTGCTTGGTGTAGCACTGTACATTATGCCTAGCACATTTAGCTGTAATTGCCTTCTGTTATTAGGGATATACAGTGTCTGGACTACTATTTGTTTAATGTTTGCCAGCAGCCCTGGAAATACAGTCCAACAGGCTGACCTGTCAAATTAGGATAAATAGGCTGTCCAGGTGGCTGGGTATGGCAGTGTATTGCTAGCTATTTATTTTTATCTCTTTTTATTTTTTAATATGACAGATTGGCTTGGCATTGTGCTGTTGTGCCTTTGCATGGGCTACCTACAGTACCCATGTAGTTGTAGCTGTGGAGTGCTCTGATGCATGTGTGTACTTCTACAACTTTGGGCATGCCACTTGCCTGAAGCTTTTGATCAAGTACTATAACCTCTGATAGTGGAGTTATTCCACCAGCTCAGTCACTGCCATAACTGTGGCTTCGATGTTTCATTATGCAGATCCATCCCTGGCATGATGGCACTATGCTGGCACTTCTGCATGCATAATCCATGTCAGGCCATGTCATGTTAAATTACTTGTGCTATTTAGCGCTTAGAGGTAAAGTTATGCTTTTATTCTGTATACCTTTCCCAGTCTAAAAGTTGCTTTCAACCATCTTCCTTCTTTCTGGATTACTACTGGAAGATGACTAGCTTTTTTCAGGTAATTGTAGAATGTCTTCTCCTTTGCTACAGCACTCCTCCCAAAACAATTGTTTCAGGTGCAAACTCTCCCTGCATTGAGAGGTAATCTTCTCTAAATAAAAAGGTTATGGGTCTCCATTTATATACTATTTTAATTGATTAATTTTTCATTAACATCATTTCCTGTAAGATGCTTCATGTAGCTGTCTATTTAAAAACACTGTTTACACTACTGACAATACCCTAGTTATGTCAGAGTTATTTACATTATGCCACTTAAGTTTTACATAATTTTGAAACATCATAGGGTGATAATATGTGCATACACACACACACACACACACACACACATATATATATATATATATATATATATATATACATATATATATATATATATATATATATATATATATATATATATATATATATAAATTCTCGGTTTTGTCAAAACACCCAAGCATTGACCACAAGACAACAGCAATGCAAATACTGATATATTACTATGCATGCACAATTAAAATTAAAAAATAACACTTTTTTCAAGGGGGTAAGACCCTCTACACCCTCTGCTAATTATACATACTAACTCCAAGATCACACAATACAAGGGAATGGTCATATTCTCAGTCCCAATAGATATGCAATAACACACCAGTCAACCATCTGTATAGTCAGCAAAATGTTATATTAACTAATGATCCTCCTCAGAAACATCACCAGTCATGCAGGTAGCACCAAAAAGTCTAGTTTACTGACAAAGCAGTTAAGCGCTTTTGTCCTCAAAAGGGACTTTATCAAAACTGCTGCCTCAAACCACTGATTAAGTTAAATGACAAATGTTCTGGAATAGGCTCCCTATCCATGTGAAGCAGAGTCCATCCATAATGCTATTCAAACATAACCTTAACCATTAGATGGATATTTGTAAATTCATCCCTGGGCTGGCCCCCATGTCTCCTATAGCAGAGGCCAACAGTAAACTAACACTGGATGGGAAATCATAAATTCACCCCTGGTCTGGTCCCTACATCTCTTATAGATGGAGACTGACAAAAAACATTCTCTAACTGACATAAACACCCCCACATAACTTTTTAGTAACCTCCTATCTAACGTACCCCTGCAATTAAGGAACACATGCTACAAGTGGACACAATTGGGTTGGGTTGCAAAGCTAAGCTTATGAAGGCCCTGGTGACCTTTAGCTTAGTATATATCTATGAACCTATGAACAAAAATTCTCTTGAGCTGTTGGTAAATAAACCTGCTGGCGGTCTCAGCATTCTTCACCTTATTTTTACAAATATGGTTGCCTTTTGCTTTACTCCTTTAGTATCTCATTCTCCAGAGAAATCCAGCCACAAACTTGTAATCTTCTCCTTTAAAATTGTAAAATACTGTACAGCAAACCACACTGAAATTAAGGACAACACATTTGCCAAGCTCAACCTACACAATGATGACATGTCAAAATTAAGCTCTGACTGCACCTCTGCTGACAATAACATAGCAGCAAGCTTCACTAAGGAATACTACATCCATTTAGAAGCTGTACACAGCCATCAGTCCCTACTAGAACCAAGTATCACCGCCAAACCTTGCAGAATGTCCAGATTTGTGCCTCATATTTTTGGTCTATTTATGACAAAATTGTGGTTTTTCTGGCAAATTATTGGCACATTATTATTAAAATTATCATTGCCATAGCCTTCCTGTGTCCTGACAGGGTGCTCTTCAAACTATCTGGAGATATACAGAGCTACATATATTTTTCTGGCAATTCAGAATTGTGTGCTGTTAATTGTTGCTTGACTAATTTTATATCACTGCTGGCTGACTTCAGAGTTGTGCACTGTTATTTTTGCTTCACTGTATAGTTTTTCAGATCTCTGCTGAAGGTGTTGGTTTTCCCCACCTCCCCCTATTTCTCTGTGTCTTAAGTTGGTATAACTGGTTTTACATCCTGTGTGTTATCTGACTATCTCAAGGATTACTTGCATAAAATTAGACCCTCTTAGTAACAGCCTGCATATCATTGCTGGAGCCTTCCTGTGTCCTGACAGAGTGCTTTTCAAACTATCTGGAGATATACGGAGCTAAGTATATTTTTCTGGCACTTCATAGTTGTGTACTGTTAATTGTTGCTAGACCAATTTTATATCATTGCTGGCTGACTTCAGAGTTGCGCACTGTTATTTTTCCTTCACTGTATAGTTTTTCAGATCTCTGCTGAAGGTGTTGTTTTCCCCAACCCATCCTCCCTATTCCTGTCTTGTTTAAATTTGGAGGCTTTTGCAGTTGCCTACCCCCACTGTAGATTTGATCTGGGACACCCCCCCCCCCCAAGTCCCATCTCTTTACCTCATTCTACCTAATAGACTCCTTCTGCACTTGTTTTTAGTCATTTTTAATTTAATTGCATTTTTTTAAACTGTTTGGTCTAACATTGCTACATACTCAAGTGTGCTAGCGTGCACTGCATTTGAATTGTTTTTACTGCTGTTTTAGTTACTTTTCTGTACAAAAAAAAATCTAAGCCTGTTCCCTACCTTTCCTGTAACTAGTGTAGTCCAGATTCAGATTTTCTGTATCCAGGACTGTATGTAAGCTTCTGAACCCCCCCAGGCTTTCTGTGTTGGAGGGAAGCCTTCTAGCTTATCAGTGGGAGTGGTAAGCACTAGGTAACCTATCTACCACATAAGGAGTGGTTCTGGCCCAGAAATTGTAGTTATTCGCCTTTTGGGCAGTTTTTCCATCTCTCTCAACTTTCTGATTTAAAAGCCCGCATTCGTACTTGTTTCCCCCCTTTCCTGTAACTAGTTTAGTCCAGATACAGATTCTTAGTTTTAGCACTTGAATTTGCTTATTCGTGATCAGCACTTGTTCAGAACTTGTTGTAAGCACTAAATAACCTATTAATTACTACAGCACTCAACCTTCCTCATTACCTAGAGGAAAACAGTTTTGGTGCTTACTTTCCTCACTTGCTTAGAGACTAACAGCTCTTGTACTCACTTTCCTCACTTATCTAGAGGAAAATAGTTTTTTTATTCAGGCATGTCCAAGGGTCAGCTCCCAGTGTTCTCTCCTATCAGATGAATCTGGGTATCTTGGGGCAATGTAGAAATTGCCTCATGTACACAGACAACCCTCTCCTCCTACCACCCAACACTACAACCTGTGAGAGATGCACTTATCTAGCCAAACTGGAGGTAAAGCTCTCTCCAACCAAGACTGAACTTGACAGTCAAGAGGAGAAGGTATACACTTGCTCCACACCGCACTCATCACATAGTCTCACTAAATCTACACCACCAAAATCCACACATAGAAACACAAAAACATTTGCGGAGGCTCTCAATAAAAATCTGCTCAAGCAACAGAGACCTCCAAAGCAGAAATGCAAGCAACCTTCACCCCCCAACACAACCCTAATGACATATAACCCACAGACTCAGTGTGCCACTCAACCACAGCCAATAAGGCAAAACAACGTACCCAACATGCTAGTCACAAGTGACTCTATAGTCAGGCACACTGATGTCCCACTCACCAGGCTAAACAAGGAGAAGGTTACTGTCAGCTGCCTGTCAGGTGCCAGGATCCGCCACATAACCCACGCACTCAGGTCACTCCACAACAAGTGCAAATATGACTCTGTCATTGTCCATGTTGGTGTGAATGACCTGAGACGTACCTCCCTGGACTACATGAAAAGACACATGGAGGAGCTCTCTGATCTTGTAGCCCAGGCAGGTATGACCCTAGCCCTGAGTAGCATTCTGCCATCACCCAGAATGATACCGCAGTACAAGGACAAAATGATTGACTTCAACAATTGTATAAGCTTCTGGTGTCATTCTAAAGGGATCCAGTATCTATCTGCCTGGGATGACATGGTCGACAGACCACAATGCTTTGCCAGAGATGACCTGCACCTGTCACCCCTGGGATTCCGGATATTGGCTAAGGTTCTTGCTGCTCCTATAGTGCCTTTTTTAGGCAAGGTTCAAATGACAAATTCACCACCGTAACAGGAACAGGCAAGCAAAACTGAGGGTGATGCTACTCAATGCTAGAAGTCTAAATCTCAAAATGCACTCACTCGAGGCACTCCTTAAAATGGAGAACACCAATATCTGTGCAGTGACTGAGACCTGGTTCAAGGCTCCAGAGAGCACCCCTGCACTACCAGGATATAACTCATACCACACTTTTCGGTCATGTAACCTGGACCGGAACACCAAAGGCAGAGGTGTGTCCATATTCATTAAGGATATCCACACCTCCAGGCTAGTTGCTCAGCATAATGTAGCCGAGGTTATCCAAGTGTAACTAGCTCTGGGCAAAACTGCAATCCAAATTGTAGCTTGCTACAGATCCCCCATCATGCCCCAGGATTCCCACTCCTCTTTTCCTGATGTACTGGAAAACATTAGAGTTCAACCAAACACCCTAATAATGAGTGATTTCAACTACCCCTCCATTATCTGGGAAAACTACTCATGTACCAACTCCTTTACTCAACGCTTTCTGGAATTCATAAACTCCAATGCCCTGGATCAACTTATCCACACCCCCACCAGGGGCAACAATATCCTAGATCTAGTCATTACCAACATGAGTGACCGGTGTTCCATACCTGAAGCCAACGCCTCACAGGTCTGATCTGAACATAAGCTAATTGCCCTAGAGATCCACATCCTGCCCCCAGCCCCCGTTAAGGAAACCATGGTAAAAAGTTTCTCCAAAGCCAACTTCATGCTTCTTAAGACAGAAGTGGTGAACTTCATGACACCCATGCAGATGGACAATACAGTTACGACTACTGAATCCTACACAATTGCACTTTATAAGCACTTACACAAGTGCATGGATCATGCTATCCCAAACAGAACCAAGACACTATCCTCCAAAAAAAGGAAGCCAATCTGGTGGTCCCCTGCCATAAACAAACTGTACAACAGAAGGAAGAAACTGTTGCAAAAGAGAGTAAAATCCCATGAGTGGAGGAGCTCCCTGGTCAGCCTCAGTAAGAAGCTGTGATCCCTGATAAAATCCTCCAAAGCTAGTTACAAAAACAGAATTGCCACTGATTCCAAAGACAACCACAAAGAATTCTATAGCTATGTCAAGAATCTCAATGGCAACACTCAGATCTGCTCTGAGTTACAGCACAATGGCACTAAATATACAGACCCAACTGATATTGCCAACATCCTGGCAGATAGGTTCAGTGCTAACTTTAGCCCCCTCTCTCCCCCTAAAGAGTCCATCTCTATACCGAAAGAATGCAAAGTTCCTGTAATCACGGTTGCACAGGTAAAAACCACATTCTCCAAAGTCAAGAACACAGCATCCATGGGACCAGACAACATCCCAGGCTGAGTTTTACATGAACTACAGAATGAACTGGCTCTCCACCTAAGTACCATGTTCAATCATAGTCTCACCTTAGGCTTTGTGCCCGCTGAATGGCGCACAGTGACGGTTATCCCACTCCAGAAGGGGGAGCCACCACGGACCCTGGGAACTACCACCCCATTAGCCTGACAAGCCTGGTCTGCAAGGCCATGGAACTTATCATCATGGAATTTATAAACAAAGACATTGGTAATCTCCAAACTCTGGACCCCACCCAATTTGGTTTGTAAAAGGCAGATCATGTTTCCTAAACCTGATAGACGTCTTAGAAACAGTCACCAAAGCCATAGACAAGGGTAAGGTGGTTCACACAGCCTATCTAGATCTTGCTAAGGCTTTTGACACCATCCCCCACTCTGGAATTATAGATAAACTCACTAAACTTGGTATAAATCCCTATGTCACAAGATGGGTTGCCAACTAGCTCACTGACAGAACCCACACTGTGAAAGTAGCAGACTCCAAATCCGACTTCAGACCAGAGACAAGTGGAGTACTACAGGGTTCAGTCCTGGGTCCTCTCCTGTTTGGTATCTACTTCTCTGAAGTACAGGCTAACACAGAAGGTCTTTAGCTAATGAAGTTTGTAGATGACTGCAAACTAGGAGCCATAATTGAAACTCCTAACGATGTGGACATCCTACAAAAGGGCCTCACTGAGACAGATGCCTGGTGTCAAAGCCATGGCCTCAAGCTCAATGCCATGAACTACAACATAGGTGGTAGTATACTTAACACTGAAAGTATGATAAGAGACCTTGCGACACAGGTGGACAGTAGTCTCTCCTTTGATAATCACATTGCCACAGTAGTCAGGAAATCCTTCTACATGGCACACCTCATCACAAAAGGTTTCTCATCCAGAAAAAAAAGAAGTCATTGTTCCCCTCTACTCATCACTCATTAGACCCATTAAAGAGTACAACGCCACTTTTGGTATGTACCTCACAAGACATCTACAACAACTGGAAAGACCACAGAAATACCTCACAAAGAGGATTACCAGCCTCAAATGCCCTACGCAGACTGTCTCAAAAAACTCCAGCTTTACTCCATCGCATATCGCCTACTCAGAGGTGATCTCTGCCTAACATACAAAGCTATGTCAAACCCAGAGCTGTTGGACATGCTCCACTTAAAGAAGTCCCAATCCCTCCGAGCTACATGCTCTAGGGACCTAAACCTTGTCACCACAATAAACAGAACATGCCGAAGGGATAGATTCCTGTCCCAGAGACTTCCATACTCTGGAATCAACTACCTATCTATATCAAACAAATCTCCTAATTAGTACTCTTCAAGAAAAATCTTGATGATTGGATGGGAAATAGGAAATTCACCCCGGGGATCACATCTGTGGCTCTGCTCGACAATGGCACAGGAAAATAATTTTCTTGGGTGGCAAAAGCCAGGGTACCTTTTTGGCTGGGCTTGTATAGGCCCTAGGGCTAATAGCCTAGTACCTACCTATGAACCTATGAACCTAAAGATTAAAGTTAAAAAATAATGACAGACATTTGAGTTTCAGACATCATACCATTCAGAAAATCCATGTTAATGTAAAACCTGTTATTCTATTAACTAAGTTTGTAAGAGCAATATTTAAAAATTGTCACTATTTTTGTGCCATTGTCCCACTTTTATTTATGGCTTTGTCCAGATTTCTTGCTCTAAGAGGTTGAGAGGTATGATCCCTGGAAATTCAGTAAACAAACTACTCCAGTGGTCCACTTCCATAAATAAAACACACAACAAACGAAAGAAACTACTTAAATTATTTTGTAGCTCCTAAACCCCTCTTCTCAAGGATAATATAAAAAGTGTTACAAAAAATCTGAAATACATTATTCAGGTCCACAAAAAGAGCCCATGAACTTCAGCTGACCTCTGAAGACAATGATAATTATAAATCCTTTTTATAAAAAAACTAAGAAACACTACCCTACATTTCCCTGAACATATTCATAATGATGGCTCTTATTCTGACCCAACAGGTTTTGAAAATATTTTTAATAACACATTTAGTTCCACTTTCACCCCCAAGACTTCTCTTCAAAACCCTGAAATATCTGTAACCCTTGATCTCCCAATTATCTCTAAAGATCATTTACTGAAAATGTTAACCAAGGCCTAAAATACTTCTTCCACAGGATCTGACAATATATCTCCTTGCGTGATTAATACTGTTAACATGCCCTTGCAGACCCATTCATTAAACTGTTTAACCTGCGTTTAGCTACTGGTTTTGTCCCCAGTGAGTGGCACTGCAGTGGTGATGTGTGTCCATAAGGGTGGCCTTACAACTGACCAGGCTACTTACAGACCTATCAGCCTTAGAAGCCTCATCTGCAAAGTCATGGAGTGTATTAATTATGATATCAAGAATCGTATTAGATTTATTCACCAACAGCTTGGCTTTCTGGGGATATATTCTGTCTATTGTATCAAGTAAACTTCATTGAAAAGGTTGGGAGGTTATAAACAGTGGCAATGCAGTACATATGGTGTATCTTGGTCTGGTCAAAGCATTTGACATCATCCCTCATACTGGCATCATGCAGAAGTTAAATGCTTTAAAACTCAACCTGTATGTGTTAAGATAGTTAGCAAACTGGCTGAAAGACAGAACCCACCACATAGTGTGAGCTGCAAGTGCCTCATCACAAAGTATGAAAGTGGCCTGCAGTGCACCTCAAGGCTTGGTGCTGAGACCTCTCCTTTCCAGTGTTTATGTCACAGACTTCTAAGCAGAGACCCAAAATCTCTGATTAGCAAAGTCTGCAGATGACTAAAACCTAGAAGTTCTTAAGTCACCCTCTGACAAGCAGATCCTCCAGAATTAACTCCACCTAATGAAGTCTTTGAGCTGTTAAAACTTGGTTCAAACTAAATACTAAAAAGTGTAGCATCATCACTTATGATAGACAACCCCTCCCCTGATCATACCATATAGATAACACACCACTACAAAATGAAATACAATACAATGTTAGAGAGGGCTCCTACTGTGCCTGATACACAGACTATGACTCACACTCCTGTCTCCAACTCTTGAGAGTCAACTAATAGAGGTGATGGCCGAGATACCACCTGCACAGGGAATAGGGCGTAGAAAAAACAATGTTCATAGGTTAGTACTAAGCTAACTGCCCTTGCGAGCCATTTTCAGCCTAGCCAATTATCCCTTGTGAGACTCAAACCCTGCAGCTTGTGTTTGTAAGGCAAAGACCTTAACCATAACCTTAACCATTAGGCCACCCTCCCAACCCTGTTGAAGCCTCATCCCAGGTTTTATGAAACTCCCTTTACCCATACGACAAAAGAGAGGGAGAGAACAGCAGAGATCGAGGAGTCGTGTGAGAATGAAGAGGAAGCAGCAGTTTCTATTACAGGACTATCCAACCATAAAAAAAGATGTGGAACCAAACAGGTCGCTAATCTGGAACATCTCCAAGAGAATATTGATGAAGGAAGAATAATCTGTTATAAATAAAGGACTATCATTTATACCAGCACAGAGCTCTGATTTATCGGACACACTTACTGACATGAAACTATTTGTGAGGAGTGCCATGGTTAGAATGTGCATATCCAATGAGCCAAAAATCTCTAATATTAATAATTCTTTTAAAAAATATAGCAGCTATATTCCGATTAACTACCCCATTTTAGATGCATTTAGTAAGATATGTGAAGATGAAATCTATGAGACACTGTTAAAAGAGCAAAGGGGTAAGACCTATCATAACATGACCAGGAAAGAGGTCACAGCATTAAAATTATTGCAAGCAGATAGTCAGATAGTGTTACGTCCAGTGGACAAAGGAGGTATGACAGTTATAATGGACAGGGAATTTTATGTAGAGTCCATGAAGAATATGTTGGCAGATCGTAATACATATAGAACACTTAATTACATACAAGTAGAGAGCATGATCACGGTTATACGCCTGAGATTGAATGACTGCCTTACTTCGTTTAATATCACATTGGAATTTAAAAATTATCTGGAAGTCTCTCACCCTGTTGTCCCATTATTACAAGGCATGCCTAAGATTCATAAAGATTCTGTCAATCCACCCTTCAGACCCATTGCGTCAGGAAGAGGTTGGATGACAGAACCCTTTTCACTGATTGTCGAGAGACATATCAGGCCTATTTTGGATCAGACTGAAGTGGTTTTGAGAGATACCAAACAATTGTTACAAGATTTATATTTGTTCTCTGAGAATATGGACACAGCTAGGGAATTCTCGTTCATCACACTTGACATAGTATCCCTATTCATGGTTATGCCCAATGAGCAGGGCCTAGAGTACCTAAGCAAGTTTGTAGTGAAATATATCCAATATGACACTATGTTAATAGATCTCATATGTTATTTTATGAAGATCATATTGGAGAATAATGTTTTTGTATTTGGGGATGCTTACTTTCTTCAACGTGATGGCGGGGCTATGGGCACTAGTTGTGCCAACAGCTACGCCAACGCAGTGTTAGTAACATGGGAGACAGAATGTGTGTTCGAAAGTCACTTATTTAAGCAGAATGTTATGTTATATTGTCGGTTTGTGGACGATGTACTTATTGTTTGGGCAGGTGAATTTCTGACAGTTAATCAGTTTATTGAACAATTACAAAATAGTACTAATTTTCTGAAGTTTATGTCACACTATTCATGTGATCAGATTGAATACCTGGATGTTAAAATAGTCAAGTTAAGTGATAGGAAAATAAGTACTAGTGTCTATATAAAAGAATGTCACAGGAACACACTCCTGCATAGGTCTAGTATGCACCCCAGGCACATTTTTAATAATTTGATAAAAGGCCAAGGGATGCGAGTGTCGAGGTTGAATAATGTGGATGATGTGTTTGAACAAGAACTAGCAATGCTAGGTGATAACCTATCTCAGAGGGGCTATGACAAAGAACATTTTAAGAACACCTTTAAAGAAGTAAAGGAGATGAGGAGGGGTAGGGCCCGACCCTACTTTTCATCTAGACATCCAAACACTAATTTGAACCAGAGAAAGAGTATACATAATAGAGGGGAAGTCCATGTGCCCCTGGCTTATACTAGGGATGTTTGGAAGGTGAGGGATATTATTTGTAGGCATTGGCCTCTGCTAATGACTGATGATAAGATTAAAAAGATAGTTGGTGAAAGACCCAGATTCTGTTATAAGAACAGGAAGAACCTTAAGCGGATGTTGTGTTATCCTAAAATGGATGGTGGGATAGATTTGAGGAGTGGCACTACTCCCTGTGGTCATTGCAATCGGTATACAAGTATTAGATCAGGTGATTGTTTCATTCATCCAGAAAATGTCCAATGTTTTAAGTTGATAGTAAGGGCGAGTTGTGATACCAAAAATGTCACTTATTTGGCCCATTGCGATTGTTGCTCCTACTTTTATGTGGGAATGACAAATCGCACCTTACGAGAAAGAATAAGGGAACAGAATAACAGCATTAGACTGCAGGATGGTTTGAGTGCCTTGTCCAAGTACTCACAGAGAACCAGTCAGATACATCAGTTTTTGTTCTCAGTGTTGGATAGGGTTGACATGAGTATCAGAATGGGAGATATAAAACCCAGAACTGAGAGATCTGAACTTAGATGGATCCATAAATTAAGAGCAGACAAAGGATATGGCCTTAATGGTAGAATTTCCATTATGCCTGTGTTGGATGCTAGAGGACTACCCAGACCGTGAATGTGCATAGTTCAACATAGTTGAGAGTGTTAGGGCTTGTATGATTCTATGTAGAGGTGACACCATTGTAAGGATGCATGTAGTGGTTTGGGTAATAATACAGATAATAATGATGTTAAGTCCCTTGGCATATAGACTCATAGATTAATATGAGTGTGGGTACTGGTGACGTGTCTATTTTCATCACTTTTATAGTGGATGAAATGTGTGGATAATATAGGAGGCTAGATATAGGGCTATGTATATTTGCACTGATGACGTGTTTTTATTTTTACATACTTTTATAGTGGATTAAATGTGTGGATTATATAGGAGGTTGGATATAGAGTTATGCATGTTTGCACTTATATCAGTATTAAATTATATATATCATTGTATTTTAATTTATGCATATCAAAGCATAGGATATGAACTTGATATTTTGTGCATGTTTTATACTAATGTATTGAGGTTTTTATTATAGATTTGCTAGTCATTAACTATTGTATCCTATCTCCTTAGCAGTTAGGTAGGCTTACTAGTTCACCTATTTCCTCCCTTAGCATGTTAGGCTTTGCTATTTAACTGCCCATATATATATCTAAGCATAGGATATGAACTTGATATTATGTGCTTGTTTTATACCAATGTATTGTGTTTCATGTTATAGACATGTTAGTCATTAACTTTTGTGTCCTGTCTCCTTAGCATTTTGTTAGTGTTATTAGTTCACTTATTTCTTCCCTCAGCACATTTGGATCTGCTATTTAATTGCTGGAGGTGCCCATCGGTTATGTATGCACGCACTATACTTGATGTGAATGCAGCTGAATTACGGTACAGTTGCTTTTTGTACCATTACATTTTGGAGATGCCACTTTTACATTTATGCAAGCAGGTTCTTATATTTGGGACATGTCCCGTATTATAGGAAATACTTCATACCTTATAGTTTGATCTACTGGGCGTATCAGTAGATAAGTGAAGTGTGAGTGCATTAAACTGCTTACGATCAACCGAAAGGAAGTATATATGAATGGCCATAGGGCATTTTAGCGATGTGTTGCTCAGTCGTCAGCAGCTTAGTATACATTCTGTGCCATGACACTTCCTTAGAAATTGTTTAGATCTGTATATATTAATTAGGTTTATGTTGCAATGTTTGGATTTGTACAGAATGATGAGTAAGCATAGTAATTAAGAGGGCTGCATAACATTTGTAAGACATGCTGTTTTAAGGTTTTAAATGAATTGCATAATTAATGTGTTTAGTATAAAGTTAAATTCTATGTGAAATTGAAGGGTAGATGTAAATATATTTACTGCATTTTAAATTGTAGTATGCTGCTTTGAATACAATGTCGTAGTCACGTAGCTACGTGATTATGTTTTATGAAATGGTTTTACTCTGCAGCTGTCTGCGATGATTAGAAGCACCTGTGGAAATGCTTAAATTGAGTGAGTATATATGAAATGCATTTTTAGTGTCTGTTTGTATGGTCTGAAGAAGCCACTTGAGTAGTGGTGAAAGTGCTAACCTAATTAAAGGCTGTTTGTTCGTTTTTAAGTTCATAGAGTTATTTTTAGATGAGTAAGGACACCGTGCTTCGCTCCGCTGTTTATTCGTTTATTGTTTGGGTAGTGTTACCAACCCTTTTACTTAGTAAAGCTAATAGCCAAAAGAATACCATTGATGTCTGAAGAGGTAATCACTCCCTCATACACAGCATTGATCAGACCAATGATCTTGTCTAATGCCCTGTTTGGAGGGTATCGCAGTAAACATATCAAATGATTATGAAAGACCAAAAGGTTCACAACGAAAAATATTGCAGGTCTAAAGTCTCTGAGCTAAAAGGAGAGTCTGGAAGTCCTTTCCCTTTATTCAGTGTCTTACAGTTTTGAGGGGATGTCCGTCTCACCTACCATGTCTTTAGAGACCTGGTTGCCCTAGTCTGCCTGTATCTTAGCAGGTCTGATATCTCCATCAGTAGTAGAACCATGAACTTAAATCTTCACCAACAGATAAATAAAACATGGTGGAGGGTCAGGTTTATAACCTAGCATCTCCCAACCTCTGTAATAGACTTTCCCTGCATGTTAAGCATTGCAACACACTGTCTTCATTTAAGCATAACCTAGATGATTGAATGCATGGCCAGAGATTTCCTCTGGGATTGACTGGTATAGCCTTGCTGGAGAAAGGAGGTGCAGCATGAAGGAGGGTACTGGCAAAGTGTGAATGGTCATAAGACTTAGTAATCTTGAAATATCTACGAATCTGTAAGAAAGACCGAGAAACAAAGTAGACAAATGTCACATTTACAGAATAACAGGCTAAATGTTAAGTAGTAAAAGGGTACAAAAAGGAATACTATGTCCAGGTCTGTTACAGCAGAAGGAAGTCTATATATATATATATATATATATATATATATATATATATATATATATATATATCTATATATATATATATATATATATATATATATATATATATATATAATATATATATATATATATATATATATATATACTAGAACAAAGTATAAAAATAAATGTGCACAAATGGCAACTGTGTAAAGCTGACAATGGAATTTGTGTGAATATTACATGTAGCCTCAGCTGGGGCTTTAAGCATATTTCCTTGATTAACAATGCAGCATATCAAGTAACAAAATGCACCAGCTAGTTTTGTAGATGCAATAGATAACCAAAACCAGAAAGAAGCAAGTAATTTCCTGGAAATTAAGCACCTTCTGGATAAATGACAGAAAGAGCAAAACTGTCATTCCTTCATCATTTATTGGCATCTGAAGGCAATGTTCCAGACCTTCAAAACTAGCAGAAGCAATGAAAACATAACAGGGAAGCACATAACTATGGACAACAGTATAAGAGCATAGAAATAAGGGAACATTATATTTTTAGTGCATAGACACAGAATAATTAGACCTTGTCATGGTCCATGACAAGTGCTGAAATGTTTCCAGGCCACATCAGTAGAATATACCCCTACACTCCTAAAACTTACTCAAGAAGCTTTTTCAACCACTGAGCTATGGATGAAAAGAAACCACCTTGCATTAAATGCCTCTAAAACCAAACTAATGGTATTTACTCCCTCTAAAGCTACCTCATTCAACTTAAACTCTTTCACTATTACTAGCCAAAACAATATACCTCTGGAACTGGTATCAGAGACCAAATTACTTGGGGTCCAAATCGATAACCAGCTTAAATTCCACTCCCATTTACAACTAAATATAAAAAAAAAACATCAAAAACTAGGCATGCTCTACCGACAAAATCATCACCTTACACCTGCCACTAAAGTAACCCTCTCTACTTCCTTTCTTATCCCCTCTCTTCTCTACGGAACAGCTCTTCTCACTAACCTACAATCCTCTCTAAAAACACAACTTTCCTCCTGCTACAACAAAATTGCCAAATTTGCTACCAGCCATAATCCTTCTCCCATCACTGTTCCTCTCTCCAAAAATTAAAATGGCTAGAACTTCCAAATCATCTCATCTATACTCAACTAACTCTTGCACACAAGCTCATTTTCAACCCCTCCCTCTGTCCCTCCCTCTCTTCTACCTTTAAGATGCACCTACCTGATCGAGTATTAAGGTCCAATAATCAAAATCTAATAGAAGTATACAAACCATCCTGTCCACCAGGCAAAAATCTTCTATCTTATGGTCTAGCACGTCTCTGGAACTCCCTACCACCTTCCATTCATATCACTTCTAACCATTACTGTTTCAAAAAATCTCTTCACTCACATCTAATATCCCACTGGGAATGCTCCTGCTCTCTCCCCACATAACTAAGGATGGCAAACTCCTTCTTCCCTTCATTCCATGCTTCAGTTTCCTTCTCTCTCTCTCTCTCTCTCTCTCTCAATCTCTATTCTCATCAAAAACTTTCTCCTTCTGTCAACTCTCCTTATATTTATATTCCTGTTACTTATATGCTATTTGTAAATAATGCATCAAACAGTAACTGTTATCTGTATATTCCTAATAAGAAATGCCTCTCAGCTGCTACAATGCAATGTTCCACTGCCAGTCTGTTTCAATTTCAACCTCATCACTAGTCTGCATTATTTGTAATGTTTGCTGTATCAATTGTAAATGTTTTGCTCAAAACTACAACCTTTGTATAAATATCATCTTTAAACTATTGTAACCAATATTGTTATTGGAGCTTTTCTCCCCAGGACTCCATTGAAAACGGGTTCAAATGGCCCAGTGGACTATCCTGGTAAACCAACTGCAAATAAATAAATAAAACTGCAATGTGGTAACAGAATAATGCAAGAAGTATATGTTTCACTGCATAAGTAGGAACTTCTCAACAGGAATGCTACTGCTAGGAGTTTGCCCATACAGTGACCATGCCTTTATTTTCTATTCTGGTCTTCTACATGTGTATTTCAACTGACAGACCAGCCAGACTATTATTTCCATTTTCTCTTCTATGAAGCTATTATACCTCAGAGATGATTGGTTCTAATCTAAGTCTAGGGCTAAAATGGAGTGCAGACATACACTGTATGCATGAGAAAGAGTGGTAGTATTTAAAATAAGTTTAAGTTAAGGCCTGTTTGTGTCAGCTAGTATGGTAATTGAGAAATACCATATGAAACTTTACTGAAGCTTTGTCATTCTTCATTCGCTATCATTCTGAATTATCAATGCTTAACCTTCTCCAAAAGAAAGAATCTGATGTGCTTTCTAACTCCCCACTCAAATAGAATAAGAATGAAAAACAGTCTGAACGGTCAAACAAATATGTTTAGCTAACACAACAAATGAATGACTATCATGTGTTATGTCAATTCTCAGGTAACGCTACGTACTTTGCATGTTAGATAAGGATACATATCTAACCATGGCTCATATGAACATTCTGCATATATTAAAGGTTCAGTCAGAGTAACATATTTTATGAGCCATAAATACCAAGTGACTGTTCTACCTCTGGCATCACAACAGTTATGTGAAAACTTACACTGCAGCTGTTTTATCACAGTACTAACCAGACTGCAAATTTACTGCTGCTTCTTAAGGGATCCTCCCATTTTAATACTTTTGCTATTTAATAATAGATCATACTGAAAAGAGCATGCCCACACATTCAACAACCTTGCTAAAAAATTTCATTCCCCATTAGCATCTGGATTTCAGTCTTCAGTCATAAATAAATCTGTCACATCCTGGAAATGCCTAGATTGCTGTTCTCCCCAGTTTGCCTGACCATTGGTTAAAGGAAGCGCTCCGTTTTGAACATTTAGATTTATCATTACTTTAATTTTCACTTTTAGAGCAGACTATATATTTTAAAGAAGTGAAAGCATTATCATCGGGTCAGTGGGATAATTGATGAGGATATCAGAGGGTCAGCATCAGACCAGACTATGGAAGAAAAAGAGACATGAAAGATTTATTAGTATATCAGAGTTGAGATCTCAGGGGAGAAATCTATTGACAGAAAAGGAAGGCCAACAATTTGTTGCAAAGACTTCTCCTGTTTAAAAATATATCCAAATCAATAGCTCTGTTTAAGATTTTTATTTTAGTGAGATGGTCAACAGCATGAAAAATAAACTTTTACTTTCAGTGTATTTATAAAATCAATTAAATGTGCAATTACTGCACTTTTATGAGAATTTACTAGGGTGATTTAAAAGAGAGAAAGAGAGGGGAAGAGAGTGAGAAAATCAAATGCAGTTTTACGTCTGTCTAGCACTTTCATTTCCAAGTCAAATTATCAAATGTAGCACGTGAGTGGCATAGTAAATCACATTAATACATATTTTATATCTTCTGATTCTACACAGGAATTAATTAAGCAATAACCTATAACACATAACATGTAAGGGTGAATATTATACACATCCATTATGAAACTGAAAGGCAAGTCAATAAACTCACACATGGAATAGGGCACATTGCTGTAATTCACATTCTTTCATGATTTGTTGGGCATATACATTTGATGCTAAGAAAGCATTCTAGTAAAAATATACAGAAGTGTTTTCAAAATGGAAGGTGTTAATGCCGTTCAGTTTAGCAGACAAAACAATTGTCTTTGATGGCAAGAGGATCAAGAAGCTGCAGGCTGTATCCTTATTTTATTTACTGGTCTTTACAAGCTAGGACTTGCATCTAGTTCATAAGATCGACAATGTAAAAAATCGAAACCATATAAGACCATACGGTCAATATTTTGCATTGTCAAAAACACACAAACAAGAAATGCAAGGGTTTTGCAGAAGGCAAGCCCCCTGCACCCCCTCACCCCCTGCAAACTATATTTACCAACTCTGAGATTGCACTGCAGTGGGAAAATGACACAATCCACAATCTCAGCCAAATGATTTGATAATGTAAAATACTGACCATATGGTCTTGATTATATGGGTTTCAATATTTTCCATGATCAATCTTCTGAATGAGACATCTAGTATTTATACTGTAGAAGAGTATATAAGAAGGCAAGGTGCTGAACTCCTGAAGTATCTTTCTTTTCGTGAGATGTTAAACCAATGCCCCATCTGCTGAGCTGCAGGCAACTCAGGTGGATGTAAAAAATTCCGTGGAATTTACTGCAGAGAGCAATTTTAAATTAAAATCACTGCAATAAAAAGGAATCTTTTTATGCAAAAAATGTTCTAAAACAACATAGGCCCATGTAAAAGTAAGGAAACAATCAGTGTAACAAATGAAGACAAAACTGCATATCAGAAAAATTCAATCCCTTTACAAACATTTTAGACCTCCTGTAACAAATTTATTTGAATTCATGCAGTATTTTTATCAGTTCGCTTATTATAAGATACTAATGTGCATTTATCTAGCTAAACTTCCCATAAGTTTTTCATCACCACTTTATCATATGAATTATCATTTCCTCTCTCTTCTTATACTAGTATACAGCACTGACATTTATTGTTGGTATGTAATAACATTGGAAACATAACCACTGAAATGTAAATCCAAAAAAAATCAGAGTGAAATGCAGTAGAAAACAGAATACAGCCAAAGTACAAAACCTCTGAAAATAACATCAATGCTATAAACAACTTTACAAAAAATGAATACATTTTTAAAAAGTCATTATTGTTATGTGATGGTCCTTTGTATGTATCAAATGGAAATACTGAGTCCAAAATGTGTACACTTGGCTTTATAGTCTGCATATTTTATAATCAACGTTTCTATTTAAGATTAAACTGCAGAGTAATTTATCCTAATACTACAAGCATTTTCTATGTGAAGGTAATTAATTTATTAGCCATTGTTTGCTGCATTTTAGTTTCATCTTTCGTGAAACTGCAGTGTAAGATAGTAAAACACGACTGGACTAAACATGGGTTTTGATTACCGTCATTACTAATAAAACAATCCAGAAAGGATAGAGGATCATATCATTGGGCTGTATTCATAAAGTGCACATTTCAGCACCTTTTTGTTATTCAGCAATAACCCTTACATGGTGTCTCCAACACCAAGAATTGCAGCACCGCAAAGGGCTGGATCTGCAGCCATGCTGAATGCTAATGCGGCATTCCAGTGGAGATAAATATGCCAATTAACCATGTGTTTGCTCCCTAGAACCACCTTCAGGGAGGCATCTACCTGGTGCGCAATTTAAAAAAAAGCACTTGGCCATGTAGATTGGCACGGCCATCCCCACCACATTATGATAACTAACATGGCCAAAAGGCAGTGCTAAGCTGCAGAACATAAACATGGTAGGGGAACCACTAAACACCATGGCTGAGTTTTAAAGGTCCATAATGTTACTGAGAGCAAAACAGGGATCACGGGGTAGGGGAATGCACAAGTCCACCAGTGATACAGTAGTAAAAGGGTGTACCAACACTACTATTACAATGGGGATCAGTGGTGTGTGGGGGGAGGAACCACAGGACACCAAGAAATGGCCATAACTCCACACAACTCCCCTTTCTATCTGCTACCTTTGTTGACATTCAATAACAACAGCTTTCTTACAAAACTCTACACCTAACCTCTTAGTTGTAAAACTATTCTGTTTCATCAGCCCATTACTTGTAAATTCAACTAACATTTCCTCACTGATAATTAAACCCACCATACCTAACACTTTCCTCAAAGAACTATACAGCCCATGAAACCTTTTTATATCTGTCCCCAGTAAAACTACAGAATCTTCATAACTGTATAACACACTTCTACTTTATACTACCTAACTCACACCGGATGCTTTCATCTTAATTCATTTTACCATCTCTGCCATACAAATCCTTAAAAATAGACTATGAGAGCAATCTTTATTGAATGCTGACAGCACACTTCCAACTTGCCATAAGTAGGCTCAGATCCTCCTGGTCTTCCTACACTCATTCTTTATATAAATTATTCATACAGACTAAAAGCTTAACACAGCAGTAAAGTCTTGTTTGTATTCAGTGCCATCAGGCTAGCTTCCTGTCCATGGTATTCACTTCATATTATTTAACTATAGCCAGCAAAATATTACTACATTTACCTTTTCCAACAGACGTAGTCTTTTCTTTTTGTTCCTTTCTACTAATTCAGTTATCATTTTCTAAACTATTCTTACTAAGCTCTCATTAACAGCAGCAGTCAACATGGTTAATAATCTCCAGATTTCCTATTTTGCCTTATCTATTTTGTCCTTACAGATCAACTGATCTAATCTTTCATACAGAACCCTATAAATGTTACATCCAAAGTGCAAGCACTCATTGAATTATTTCTCCAAGATTTCTGACTTCTCTCCTGACACAAATAATTCCCATATCCAGTTCTGTCAATGCCAGACATTTTATTTCCATTTACTTTTTTTGTCACCTTCTCAACTTTTTGTTTTGCAGTCCATCATAATGATACTTATCTAATAACTCCCCAGCCCATGAAATACCCATATAAACATTTCCTGTAGGAACCTCTCTGCTTCTCCATGACACCTTTGCTATGCCTCATGAAGCACCCATAAGTCATTCTAAACATATGTACATCTAAGAAAGAATGCATATATTCATTCTAACTCATTATGTGAAATGTGCTTATTACAGCAGTTTGCTGTACGCTGTCTATAGCATAGATAAGTATATATATATATATATATATATATATATATATATATATATATATATATGCTTTCCTTCCAGATTCTAACTTTTCATGATAACCAGCCACTACTTCTTTCTACATCATATTTCCCTTTCTCCTGGTTACCAAAAACATGCTTACACATTGTATTCCTTTTTTAGTTATGTCCATGACCCTCTCTCAACGTCATTATACAGAAGCCTAAAACCTTGTGATCATTTAACAGTCCACATAATTATCTTCACAGCATCTACTATTCAATTCTTGCTCCTGCCTGAAACCATTTTTTTCTTATTTTCATCTACTTCCCACTTTCATAACCACTTGTTTATGATCTGCAAACCCAGTGAATAAGTTCCATCTATGCACCATTCCTATATATATATTCTTTTACATACAAATAATCTGCCTTGGGTTCCAAGGATCCCCTATCTTTTATATGCTGTCATCCATAATTAGATATTGGTAACCAAATGTGACTCATAGTCTCCAACACTGTTTCATTTCCTGATAAAATTATAGTTAAAATGTCCAGACAAATGTAATCCTCACTGCACATACAAAATAAGGTCTTACTGTCTGATAAACGTTCCACCTCTTAATCACATCTGTGTGGACATTTGAATTCATTATCATAGCCCACTGTCCACAGTGCTCAAAGTCCACTTACAAAACCCTTCCTGCCCACGCATTCACATTGTCCAATCCATTAATCTAAAAAGCATTCTTAATAAATTACATATCCCTAAACACACTTCTATCCTAAAAGACTGTAGGCATATCTCTTCCCAAAAAGCCTCAGTAAAGTCCTTCTAACCAGGCTCCACAAATCTTACATCCTGAAAACACTCTCCAGATTTTTATTCTTAATCTTCTACCTCCTATCCTGAGATTTAGTGCTGACATCATCCAACTCATGCCTCTTCTGTGGAGGTTTCCCTTTCATCCCATCTTTTCTTTCTTCCTCTTAATTGATTATCCAGTACTGCCCATCGTCCTGCTCTCACCCCCATCATCCTCTTTTTCCTCCGTCACATCTATATTTTCAGCACCCAACACTGCTACTTTATCCCTTTGTTTAGCTTATCCTTACTCCATCAGTTTTTTCTTACTTTGTTTAAAATCTCCTTCACTTGAATAAAGTTTTTGTTGACTCTCAGCTGAACCTCCTTCTTATTATACTCTATAACATTACCTTCCCTGAAAGGATGAAAACAAAATGCTATACAGCCATGTATCAAGCTATATTAGGAATAGCAAGCATATTATTCGACCTGGATAATGAGTAATTATTATATTCCTTTACAGAAATTAACAACATCAGCTTTAATAGAAACATCAGAAATGCTTTTTTAACAGGAGGAAAGATCAGGAGTTTTCCATCAACACTGCTGGTTACTGGATGGATGAGCAAATACTATCTTCACCTGTTTAACAGAGTCAGATTACACCTAACACTACTAGTATTACTACTACCCTGAACCACCCTCCCACACACACACAAAAACCTCTACCGCCTCTTACTAAATGGAATGAAAAACCATTCATGCTGCATATATCATGTAAAAGAAATGCCTCTTCCCTTTTCACTATCACAGATGACATTTTCTCTGGGACCTATTAATACAGTTATTGTATATGACAATCCTATTTTGTAAAATTCAAAGTTTTATTGCATCTGACAATCCTATTTTGAAAAATTCGCAGTTTTACTTATTCATCTGTTTATTTACTTACTTATGTAGGTTGATCTAAGGGTACTTTCTGACCATAACTAAAGTAAATAAGCAATACATACAAAGAAGATAAACACACTGATATGTTCATGATGTAATAACATGCTGCAAGTCAAAGGAAATGAAACTTGCTAGTTACACTTCAGATACTAACAAAAATAAGATACTAATTATGTAAAAGCCATCAGTTATTAAAAGTTAAGTGGTACAGCAGGTAGCAGTGTCGCCTTACAACATGAGGTTCTCTGGTTCAATTCTCAGATAGGGTGCCTTTTGTGTAGACTCTGCATGTATTCCCTGTGTTCAAATGGGTTTTCTGGGTGGTCTGGTTTCCTCACACTTCTAAAGATGTGCAGTAGGTGGATTGGACACTCTAAATTGGTCATCGGATTGAGTGTTTGTGCATTTGTGTGGTGTGGAAGAACAACTGAAGTAAGGCTCTTCACCTGGTGGTGAGAACATTGGCTGTCATTGATTGTTACTGTTGATGCAACACTCCAGCCCCATGTGTAAAAATGGAAAAAAGGAGTTGTGGATGGCTGGATGGATTCACAAAGATGATGATGGAAAACTCATGTCAATTTGCACATTGCGGATTTTGACATATGTACTTGACCAGTTTAGTGGTTTACAGATATGAGGCCTGCCTTGCCAGTTTTGACTCAACTTATTATGGTGGTGATGTTTGGGATCTTAGCTGTTATCTATTCCCATTAAATCATTGACTGAAAAAAAGTACTTATGGGGTAGGTTAAAGAGTTTAGATGTGAACTGGAGGTTAGTTATTTTCATTATGAGTTTTAATCGGTAAATTATTTGTTGTGCCTATGTTTCTAAAATTATTTTAACCTACTTCTAGACTGAACTTTAGTGTCTGTGATGTGGAGGAGGCTAACAATGTTTAAGTGTAAGCTGTAAGGATTTGATTTGATTGTTGGTCTGTGGGCAGATGTGGGGTAGTAACTGAATACACAATAGTTTGTCAGCTAAAGTGGGAAGGAGGAACGAGGCTTGTGCAGAGACTGTTAGCCAATTATCTCTGTGAAAGGTTAGTACTGATATTCCATTCACTATAAGGTGCACAGTGCACATAAACGTATACATGGTACTATGTATACTAAAGACAGCTGTTAGGACAGGGAACCTGCCAGGGTAGAGAGTGTGCATTTTGCATAAGGACTGCCTGCTTTTATGTCTCCTATAAACAGTATGACACCAGGGCAGTCCTTTTTTTTTACAAATTACTCTTTTGCTTTGTCATAGTTGCTTATTACTCTGTTCATGCCCAACCCATTTAGAAGATTAACTACAATGGCTGAAGAATCTTCAAGAATATTTTTAATCAATTAAATTCTGCCATAGTCATATTTACAAGACATGATTTTAAGTTGTATTAATCGAGTTGAAGTCCATCTTTAGCAGAATGCCCAGAGCTTAGAATCTAGCCAATAATATATTGAAAGAACAAATTTGGTTCAAAGATATTGACATCTATTGAGAAAAATGATGCAACCTAAAGATTTTCACAAACTGTGTGTATAAAAGGGGCCCAAAGACCAAGTAAGAAATCTTTGCTTCTGTGTTTAACACAGAAAGAATCTGAGAGAGCAAAGATGACAAACGGTACAGTAACTTAAAAAAAAAAACTAAATTCGCAGATTAGTACTTTTATTTGCATAGCAAACCATAATATTTTATTTTTTAATTGTACATATAAAGATTGACAAGACAGATTTAACATTGCCACTGTAGTAATGAGCTATATAACGAAGTACATAAAGGATTTAGTATTAGGCAAATATTGGAATGTACATTGATACGCTGATGAGAACATTAAATTGTAAATTTGCATAGCTAACCTGTTATGATTCATTTTCTATCCCAGTAGCTCTAATGATTCTGAAATAATACATTCAGACTTGTCCACTGATCATACTGGGTGGGATAAATGAAGGAGGAAAGCAACAGAAATAGAAAATTTGTTTTCATCAGTAAAGAAATATATCTGGATAAGATCTAAACAGAATTTTTAAAAGCTTGACTGTAAGAGAAAAAGCAGTCAGGAGAAATTATTGCCTTTTCTAATTATACAGTCATAGTTTCTGAGATGTGAGGCCAAACTTCTCTAACATAGGTGCACCTTGGTACAATGAGTATATAATACAGTTATACGATTACAGAAGTCTTGGCTTGCTTTTACTTGCACAGTTTCTTTTGCTGAAACTATATTTCCTTGAGCATGCTGGCTCTAGCTGGCATTTGCTCATAGTTTTTGGTGCTTGTTTCTCTGTAGAGTATGACTTAAGTGATTACTTATATTTGAGTTTTTGGTGGCCAAACTTAATGCACCTTGGAGAAAGAGTGAGACAGATTTTACGTTGCCTGCTAGTGATTGCTCTTTCAGTAACCACAGGATGAGAACAATAATGTCTGGAGGTCTTCCCCTGCAAAACAGAAATGGTGTGACCACAATAACTGTGAAGTGTTTGGAATCTTAGTGAATAAGTGAGATGGGAGGGGTAGCATAATATGACTTTGTGAAATCTTACTGAGTTGAGGAATCGGAAGGGTGACTACTACTTTGCAATATGGGAGTGGGGGGGAGAAGATGTCCCATCTGAACTTCATAATCAGTATTTGTAATTAATGAGAGAAAAGCTTGTCTAGTGCTTTATTACCTTTACTACTTCAATTACATTGTGAATTCTAAGAATGGGGGGCACTCACTGGTCTATGTTATCAAGATTAATAGTTGAAATGCAAACACCAGTAAAAAAGTTGTGAAAATCCAGTTTAAGTTAGAAGGAATCAAGAGACAAAGTTTAGAAAAATAAAACGAAAGGGACTGAAAAATATTATCATCAAAATGAAGTGTATTATTTACCCTTGAATGGGTAATCTGAGACAGAATTGGTGCTTCTGCCTTAAGTGTAACCTTTAGTGAAGGAATGTTGCGCTTCGGGAGGTAGTGAGTAAAAATTATTTACATTTCTCAAGTATGACACAGTTATTAATGGTTAGTATTTGCTTCTTTTTAGATGAAATGGTCTACCCAGGCTTAACTAACTAACTAAATTTGACACTTTCAAATATGGCTAAAGATAGGATAGCTGTTCATCCATGTCTTTCATACTCATAAGAAAGTGTAGTTTCAGTTTATGATGGAGACAGCAATTATTTGCATTCCATTTGAAAGCATTCATCATAGATGCTCCAGTACATGCTTCTTGTTCTGTCTTTATGGATTGTTCGTCAAACTTTTCTTTAAGGGCCTTATATTTAGCTACCTCAAAGCGAAGGGTCCAGTATGCAATGCTACGCACTGGGCAAAACTCAAAGGATATGGAGGTCTGTTAATAGCAAGAAGGTAGGTAATGCAGTGAAAGAATTTAATCCCTCATGAAGCATGTTTAAGTAAAATAATTTTTGAATGTGCTAGACATTTTGCCAAACATTACAGTAAAAGATTTAAATAGTAAGTTTATTTCACCTGCTCCTGCATGCATTAAAGCCAGGTCTGAAGGGAGTCAGAATATTTACTTAACAGTAAGCATCAGCACACAGTACAAAAAAACGCTCATCTCTTTAACTAATTTAGCCAACAAAGCTAGAGACTCCAACCTACACACCTCTGTAATGCTGCTAGATTTGTCAAAGGCCTTTGACACTGTCTCACATGACAAATGTCTTCAGAAACTATTGTCATTAGGCTGTTCAATACCCACCAGGCTCTGGTTTAAAAGCTACCTATCCAACAGAGAACAATGTGTGAAGTGGCAGGATTGCCTATCTCAATACCAGACTTTCTCTGACCCCCTACTCTTCAACATATTTATCAACAATCTACACACTGCCTGTGATCACAGCACATAAATCCAATATGCTGACAATTCCACCATCATTTCATCATCCGACATCTTACCATCCCTAATCCAGAAAACATAGACTGTGTTTAGCTCCACAGAAGCATGGCTAAGTGATACACAATAACTGGTTAACCCTAACAAAACTAAATATTTAATCTTCACTCCCAAAACATACACATGCAAATTCCCAAAACAAAACAGAGCTTGAAATTAACGTGTGCCAAGCTACTGGGTATCACCACAAACAACAAACTCACATTTGACCAACACATGCATAATGCTATCAAAAAAATCATTTTAAACTAGGGACACTTTACAGACACAAAAAAACTTTATGGCTCCAAACACCAAAGGACACAAGCAAATACCTGCTTGATCCCCTCTTTACTATAGTGTGCTGCCATTTTTTATTAATCTACACATAACACTCAAATCCAAACTTCAATCTTGCTATTACAAAATAACGAAATGTGCTACACGCTCATCATAACACACCCATGACTGCAATGTTCTGAAACAGCTAAACTGGATACAATTCCCCCACTATCTAGACTACCTACAACTCACAATTGCACAAAAACTGTTATACAAACCTGATAGCTTTCCTGCCTTACAATCTATACTGCACACCCATATTCCCACCAGAAACCTACGCTCTGCTGATAGGCTACCCTTAGATGTACACAAGTCCAATAAAAGAGCCTGCAAGTGTTTCTACTCCTATACCATAACTAAATTATGGAACAATCTACCAAACAACATTACCAGTATACAGAATACAAAAAAGTTCAAGCTTGCACTAAAAAACTACCTATTCAACTCATGGATCTGCCTATGCCCTCCAACCAACATCTAAACCCCACCTTTCCTTTGTCACTTTTTCTGTCTCATCTCATCTTTCTTCCTACCCTCTCAAACTTCTATTAATGTCATATATCCTTTTGACCCGAAATATATGTCCCTCTCTTCCCATATCTCCTTCTTCCTGATTATTTTCCGCAATATAACACATCACACTATCTCCCCAACCACATTTCCCTACTTTTAAACATTGCATTTACTTCTACCTTTTTTACTCCTTTCACCATTCTCAAGTCTTTTGTGTTTTTCCAATGCCTATTTTCCAACCTAAAAAATATATATATATATATATATATATATATATATATATATATATATATATATATGATGTTAATTTTTCTGTCCAACTTATAAATTATGTACATTCTATACGTCATATTGTACCTCCTGCATCTATCCAATACTGTTAAGAATTCAATGTTATGTGTTTAGTATCATTGTCAATTGATAATCACTGATGGAGCTTTTCTCCTCAGGCCTCCACTGAAAATGGGTTTCTGTCCCAGCTGGACCTTCCAGGTCATCAAATGTCAATAAATATATAACAAATAAATGTTTGTGAGGTCCCAGATGGTTAATCAGCTTTTCCCATATAATGGTTAACATAAGCCATTGTAAAAGTTAATTCCTGTGTGAAATGAAAAATTTGAAGTATCAACAGCTTCATCTGTTTGACTTCTGTTGAGAGGAAACAAATATTACATATTGTAAATAATGAATTATACATTTTAAATTTCGTCATTGTCAAGAAATTTTATCATACACTATAGCATAAATCATATGAAATATATCAAGAGCAATCTGGCTAACCAAGATGGATTTAGCCCTAACCTTCCATTAACCTAGATAGATTTACCTCTTACTTCCTTTAAGGACAACTTCAAGGTACAACATAACCATATAATCCCATTTTTCCAACAGTTGAATTCATTCACTAACCAGTAGGACTCCATTAAAGTAATGATCAAAGGGGCTCACTTTTCTTTCAAAAGTCTACTGTAGCCGGGTCTTTTCCCAGGGTATATCAGATCATTAATGATAAGATTTAAAATATACATCATAACCATATAATTCAGAGGTCTCAAACTGTCAGCCTGCAGATGAGATAGATGTAGCCCTGGACCAAAATAGAACCAGCAAGAATACAGATTTAAAATTACTATTGTAATCCACTCCACTATGTGCTAACTGTGTCTTTTCAATTTAAAAGTGAAATCAGTCATTAGTATGTGTGCATGCGCATTTAGGGAATTAAAATAAAATGTGCAGTACATCATGTGGGCTGTAAAAAATATTTCAAACTAGAGGAGCTTCAAGATTGCTGACGTGTGTGTGTGTGTGTGTGTGTGTGTGTGTGTGTGTGTGTGTGTGTGTGTGTGTGTGTTTGTGTGTGTGTGTGTGTGTGTGTATGTGTGTGTGTGTGTGTGTGTGTGTGTGTGTGTGTGTGTGTGTGTGTGTGTGTGTGTGTGTGTAAGCATGTACCATACCTCTCATCTGTCCCTGATTTCACACAATATCCTTGATCTTGCCTCATATTGTGTGTCCATGTGGTTTTCTGGAAATTGTTATCAGTCAACAAATAATGAAAAGCAACTGAGTTTCACATGTCATATCCTTCCTAAAGTGCATGGCAGTGCAAAACCTGCTATTACAGTAACTTTCTAAGAGCTATGTAAATATACAAGAAAAGTACTAGAATGCTGCTTGTAAAATTAAATTTGTGGTTGCTGAAGATTGCAGTCATTAAATAATACCAGACATTTGAGTTTCAGACTTTGTCCCCCGGATTCACCAATCTCCCATGCAGGACTAGTCTAGTGCTGCACAGAAGTGGCAGTTTAGGAGGAGGATGGCAGCGCGCTAAGCATATTAATGAAGGCGCGCTGTGTGACCTCCTAATCCTACACAGAGCGTGGACAAGTGCAGGGGGCATGTCTGAGAGCAGAGCCCTCAGATTAAACATGCCCCTGCAAAGTAGAACAGCAGAAAATGTAAATAAATGAGCGGGACTGCGCATAGGTGTCCGCATATCCCCACCAACAGTCCCCCATGTGTACAACAGCAACAGGACATAAAAATAAAAAGAAGTAACCTTTGTATTTACTTCTAAAACACTGAGTACAGCTAACCGTAGGTGCCTGGGTGTGCCCATCGCTTAGCTATGGGTAAAGCAGCATAAAAGGCTGAAGAGGATAAAAAGGAAAGTATAGCAAATGTAGCAGCACAGCAATAGTGTAGTGGTTAGAGCATCCGTCTAATGAGGAGGCATTCCCGGCTCAAGTCCCACTGCAGCACATACCATTTTCCATGTGTAATCTGTATATGAACATTTATTTACATTTTATTGCTGTATAACCTACTAAATAACATTTAAATGTGAACTGGAGTACTGCATGAAATGCACATGTGAAGAGTCAGTACCATAATGAATAAGTCAGCAGTAAGCAGGTGTAAGCACAGATAAGCAGTAGTAAGCATATGTAAGCACTAGTAAGCGTGTGCAAGTGTGTTTGGGTGGGTGAAGCACCGCCGACACAGATCAAGCAAAGGCGACGCCAACTACATGTAACACACTGTGACCAAAAGTCAGCAGTGCTAACCTCTGCGCAAACCCACTCAAAACCACTTTGAAAGTGCCTTAAGCACATCGTATCCAATGGCCGGTGTCACATGTGACTCTGTGTACACTAACAGAGTCAGTTGTAGGTATCACAAAGCATACGTGGCACACAAGGTTGGCCGGTATGCACACGAAACAAAGTATCCAGCAATACCAGTCAACAATACCAGATATGTAGCTAACGAATTAGAGGTATATGTGTTTGTATGAATATCCATAACTATATAGATATATACCTCCCCCTCTCTGTAGTACAAATGTATACATACATAGACAGATATATAAATAAATACCCACAAATACATATATACATATGCAGACAACCATACATCCACATGTTGTTATTTATATATGTATATATATATATATATATATATATATATATATATATATATATATATATACAGCAATATATATATATATATATATATATATATATATATATATATATTTATTTATTTATTTATTTATATATATGTGTGTGTGTGTGTGTGTGTGTGTGTGTGTGTGTGTGTGTGTGCAGACATATACATATATATACATATATAGATATATTTATATATATATATATGTGTGTGTGTGCGTAGATATACACAGATATATAACTATGATAAGATACAGCACCTAAGAATGACATATGTTCACAGGCCATGCCAATGGAGGTGAGGGGCCCAAGCAAGAAACGTGTAAAACGTAGCATGATCCCCCCCCCAGCCAGACAGGGGAAACATACAAACAAACCCACAAGCAATTTAAATAATCCACTGCTCCGCAGACCACAGGCAGGATACAACTGGGGGGGACACAGTGGACCCGAGAAGTCTAATCTTGGAACAGACAGGAGCATCCCTTGCGGGACACCCCAAAAATTGTCTTGTTATAGGAGGAAGCCCATGCGATGACCTATCAAGACGGGGTATGTACATACCCGGACTACAAGGGTGGGAAAGCCTGATGACCCATGGGTCGAGACAACATACGAGATGGGTGCCATGAAGTGATGAGAGGGCAGTGTATAGTGGAATGTTTAGATCCGACCTGCACCCAGAATAAGGATGAGTGCTGAAGAGGAGGTGCAGGTGGGGGAACTATGGGTAGGTAATTATGGGTCTAGGCATGCAGGTGTTTGCTGGAGTGGGTCTACATGGACAGCCCCAGGGATGTAAGCAATAGTGCTCATTGGGCAGAGGCACCGCCCAACAAGCAGCCACTCCTGCTATGAGTCCCACTGCAGCACAATCTATTTTACATGGCAAAAAATGGAATAACTAGATGTAGATGTAAATATATAGAGGTATGTGTGTATATATACCCATAACTACATGGAGATATATCTCTCCCTCTCCGTAGTACAAATATATACATACATAGACAGAATATATATAAACACCCACATATAGATATATACATATGCAGACACCCATATATTCATATGTCGTTAGATATATTTCTACAGCAATATATATATATATATATATATATATATATATATATATATATATATATGTATATATATATATATATATATATATATATATATATATATATATATATATATATATATATATATATATATATATATATATGTTTGTAGCTATAATATATATATATATATATATGTGTGTGTAAATATATATATATATATATATATATATATATATATAGCTAGGAGATGATACAGCAGTTAAGAATTACATATGTTCACAGGCCATGCCAATGGGGGTGAGGGGTCCAATCAACAAATGTGTAACCCATAGCATCACCCCCCCCGCTAGACTGGTGAAACATACAAATGCACAATAAAAGTAAACACACCACTGCTTCCCAGACTACAAGCAGGATAATACCAGTGGGAGAGACCTGCCAAGTCTAATCCTGAAACAAAGACATGAATGTCCCTTGTGGGACACCCCAAAATTTCTATGATTTTGGGGTTCCCAGCCATTATACAGATGTCCAACGGCAGGCCACGCATGTTCTCAGTCTACAAGGAAGGGGAAGCCTGATGATCCATGGGGCGAGACAACATACCTGATGGATTCCGAGAAGTGGGGAGTGGGTAGTGTGTACTGGTGTGGCCAGACCAGCCCTGCACCCGGAGTTAGGAAGAGTGCCGAAGAGGATGTACAGTTTGGGAACTATGGGTATGAAATTATGGGCCTAGCTGTGCAGGTGTTGGATGGAGTGGTTCTATGTGCACTTCCCCAGGAATGTAAGCAATAGTGCGCATTGGGCAGAGCAGACACCTAACGAGCAGCCACGCCTGGTATGAGTCCCACTGGAACAAAGTCTAGGTTACATGGCAAAGGACAGTATAACCAGATGTGTTGTTGCAAACCCACTAAATGACACCAAAGAACACTTGGTGGCAACACCCCACTGTAGGCATGTAAGCCAAACTATTTGGCATCACAAGGTATTATCGCTGTCCAGACCTCTCAACTGTCCCGGATATAGACTCCGATATTAGGTCTATCCCTCTTAATCCCCCTGAAAACTGGTGAGTGCTGAAGAAAATGTGGTGAATTGCCCTTAATAAATAATGATAGTAATTCAGAGTTATAGACGTTTCACGTCAGAAAACCTATATTAATCCATATTCTCTTATTCTGCAAATGTTTCAGGTTAATACTACAAATATTTAGAAAATGTCCATGATTGTCCCTGATTATTTGAGGAGTTGTCCCTGATTCTGTTGAAATTTTTCTCTGCTCGGTTGAGAGCTATGTTGCTGTCCTCACCCCCACCCAGTGGTGTGATTGTCCAGACCTACCCCCAAATGCAGGGTATATACACAGCTGTTGCTGTAGAAAAAATGGCCAGCTGTGGACCTTTCCATCAGCCATCCTGCACATCCCTGGACATGTCGCCTGCTATCAGCCCCTCTGTGTGGCCCAATAACACCACTTACCTGTCAACCTCTATTGCATTCATAGTAATGTCCACAGTCACAAGTAGGTGACACCCTCCACACAACTATATTGGCAGAATCTGGAACCCCAACCCAGGTGTATTACTGCAGCTGTCCCAGACTACACATGTAAAAACACCTGAAGGGAAAACCCAAGCACACATGGATCACCACCTGGCGAAGTCCACCACCCCCCAACACTCCAGACCCCTACACCAACTACTGACACTGATACCTCCTGCCCTGCCTCACATCCATATCCCAACACCCTGCAAACCTGCACTACTGCACCCCCACCAATCAGTTGAACGGCCTACTATACAGTTAAAATGTCCCCCCTCCACCTACCCGCCTACAACTCCACTATTCACATCTACTCTACAACACAGGTATGGCATAACTAAACCTAACCCAAATACCTGAGTGTAGCCTAACCAGAAATGCTAAACTGGAATTCCACTTAACCTTACACTGACCTTCGTGAACAGTCATACCTGACATGTACACCATACTTAAGCATGTATAAAATCGACATGTAGATGAAGTAGCGTGGGAGTATGTGGCAGCAAGCGGGAGTACACATGTGTGGGCGGCAGTAAGCATTGCCTACACAGATTAAGCAAAGTAGAAGCTAACTGGTTTAAGAAACTGTAACCAGAGGTTAGCAGTGCTTACCATCACACAAACCCATGCAAACCCACGTGTTCTGCCCAGCAACAAAATAAACGGTCTCTACAAGTCTTGAACTCAGAACCCTGTACACTACATTCACAGTAGTCAACCACTAAACCATCATAACAATACAGATGAATGAGGTATCTGCAAACTAATCCTCACCACAGGTAAATCAAACCAAAGATGTGAACTGAATCTATGTACAATGTGAAGTGGTAAAACTTGCTACAGAACATAAATATCTGAACTGGAGTACTGCAGTAAGCATATATGTGAGGTGTTATTGTAATAAAGTGCAGAAGTCCCCAGGTCCCCATACAGTGTATTTACACATGAATCACAGATACGAGACACATATACAACCTGTAATGAAGAATAAATCACTGCCAAAAGGCAAATATAGTGCAAATTAACTAATAAGCAATGCTAACTGCAGCACAGCTCAACTTAGTAAGAGTAAGTAATGTGTAGGGGAGCCAATCCAATCTGCCTACCGGTATACCCCTATAAGCACTGCCAACCTTAGGTAAGCAGGAGTGCCCATAGTTTAGCCTCTTCAAACCTGGCCAATCATAGAAAAGTGTGGGTAATTGGCCGTATATAAACCACACAGGTTGGAATACATTCCATAAGTGGTTGTAGCTTCCTACTGCAGGCAGAATGGCTGGTGTGGGTGAAGGCACTCATTTTAGAGCGCAGCACTGGGGCATCCAGGAGTCAAAACTCATGGTATGGCTCCTGGTAAAACACCATGAGGAAAGACTACTGCAGGGCCAGTACCAGGGCTCGCAGTATAAAATGGATGCCAGGGACAGTCTCGCCCCAGGGCTCGGAGTATAAAATGGAGGCCTGGGGCAGCCTCGCCCGTGACCTCACCAGTGCCACAGATATCTCCCGGACTGGTGAGCAGGTCAGGAACCACCATGCTGACCTGAAACGGCAGAGGGGGGATGTACTGGAACAGTGGATCCAGGAGTCTTGGCAGATGGCTAATGCCCCAGTACTAAGTACTCATTCCACTAAGTAGTTAAGAATTGCCTAGCTTGTGTATACTATGGATAGGTATGGCTAAATATCTCTGTATTCCTCCGACAACTGCAGATGAGCAGGCTGTGAACTAACAAGCCCATGATGCTAGGTTGCAAAGGCTGCGTCACGAGGCAGGTTAGTATTTCTCTGCATGTACTGTCATAACAAATAAATATAAGAGCCTTAGAAAGTGTACCAGTAGGAATAAATGTGTAATATTCTGTGAATAAAGGTATAACCCCTGGAGTGCTTCTGTGTACTCTTCTTTCATATGTATTTGAACTGTTGCATACTATAAATTGTACTGTTGTATTAAGCAGTGTTACCCATGCTGTGGTATGCAGATAAAATGTGTATGAAGTTCTGTATAACAATGTTGGAAGTGCCAAGAGGTCAGTCATATTGTACAAGTGAGGGAGACTAAGATAGAAAACAGTAGAAAGCTTCACATCAATTCCCTGATGGCACAGTGTACTGTGATGTTAACTATAATTTTGTTGTCACACACAGCAGGGGTTTGAATCCCTGGAGTGCTAGTAAGTTGTATGCATAACCATACCCCACAACTGTACAGATTTTGTTACAATGTTCAGATAGAAAAGCTGTATGTATAATTACACCCAACTGTACAGAATTTGCTAGAATGTTCAGATAGACAGTTGTATGCATATTCATTCCCCACAACTGTTCCAGTCTGTCCAGCACGTCCATATAAATGGCCCATATCACCAGCATGGTACTCTGTTCCCCTGAAAAAGCAGTGTGAGGAACCCAGAAATGTAGGCAGCTGTTAATGACATACAACTGAAAGTCAAATGTGTACATAGTCATAGAATGTATATGAAAACAAACCTGTCATTCTAGCACCTCACCGAAAGTGTATGACAGCAATATTCAACATATGTTGCATTAACACCTGCATCTTGTCAAGCCTGTATGTAAGACACAGGTGATGTATATAATAATCTATAAACATACCAGTGTACAATATAAGGCCATTGGGTAGTGTAATAATACTTGTAAGGGAAAGATCACTGCAGTGACTAGGAATGTTGTGGAAACTACAAGGCTATATTAGTTGTTAATTGAACTCTCTCTCACCCCTACCATATGTGCGAAATAACCCAATGACACTCCTCAACTGGTATGTGTACACTCCAAACATTTGTTGGGACATATGTCCTAATGGTTTATACATATTCATATTTGTTTCTATGCATGTACCATGTTAAAATACACCCATACTGATGACCTGTTGCCATCAATGAAACCTGCATGCTCTTGTAATGGCCACTGTTGTTCCATATATGCATGTGTTCTGCTTGCTCTGCAACTGTGTTAAATCTGGTGTGTCGGGTTAATGGGAATACATATGCATGCTGTTATAACTAATCCTGAATGTTGTTGACTGTTACTAACCCATATCTGCCATAACCGGCGACAACACAGCTCATATGGGAAGGCACATCTGGGGCCCAGTCTGAGACCTCCTTCTCCATGGGTCCTGAGCCACCTTTGGGAAGAACTGCTGCAGGGGATGGGGTCCACCCCCTCCTTGGAGTGGGCATGGAGGGGAACCAGTCACCCGTCAACAGGTCCGGGCCGTGGTGCTTAGGGAGCTCGATATGGAGTATCGAGAGTGGCTACGCCAGCTTGAAGGCTGAATGGTGCTATTAGAGGGTGACCCTGCTCCTCCTACACAGCCCCCAGCACAGCCATCTTCGGGGCCATGAAGGTGCAGTGGTGACTGCCCATGGGTGGGGACTTCAGTCCCACTGCTTCCAGTTGGGGGTTCATGGGCTTGCAACTTCCAAACACCCCTCCCCATCCAAGGTGTTTACCCCCCACATCTGTCATATACCGGCCCTGTATGCATCTTGTGTGTCTTGTCTGTTAATCTACCCAACCTCCCTCCCCAAGTATACCTACTACCCCTTCCCAACATCCCACTCACAAAATAAAAAAGGGCAATCTGTTCCCACAAAAAAATCTCACCCCATACATAGCTGTCCATTTTGCACACATGTCCACTGGACACATGTAATCTGGTCTAATTGGCATCACAATGAATATATGTTGTCCTCACCACTCCCCCAGGGGTTTGAGGGTCCAAATGTACCTGCAAATATAGTGTATATGTACAGCTGTTGCTGTAGAAGAAATGGGCAGCTATGGACCTTTCCTATATCCTTCCTGCACATGCCTAGCTATTTTCCCTACTATTTCCCTCTTTGTGCCCCATTTTTCACCACTTCCCTATCAACCCCTTTTTCTTTTAAAGAAATTAGCATGGGGGTAAGCAGCAGTTAGCACATTTAAGCAGCAGTAAGCGGGTTTGCACAGGTTTGCGCGGGGGTAAGCTATGCCTACACAGGTCGATAAATTAGAAGCTGACTGTACGAAACCATAAGTGGAGGTTAGCAGTGCTTACCATCATGCAAACCTACAGACAACTGCTTAAAAGTGCCTTAATCACTCTGTAGCCAACGTCCCTTGTTCTGCCCAGCAACAAAATGAACTGCCTTTCTGAGGCTGGAACCCAAGACCCTGCACTGCACACATAAAGTGATCTACCACTAAACCATGGCAGATATACATAACCTGATGTTTTCACAAACATATCATCCAGCACAATCAGTCAACAGTACAGGAAATGTAGTAGTATCATACTACACAACCTCTTAATGCAAGAATTCCTGACAAAGTGTGCCACAATATGGGTACAAGTAGGGATATATGTCAAATATTGCTCTAAGACACCTAAAATGATGCTAGTCATACAATGATATATATTAGAACACATATATTGAAGGAGATGAAGTCTGAACCACAAAAGTGCTGGCACTAGTTACTGACTACAGTCCTGTGATCATCCATGTCAATTGCCAAGAGAATGAGGTACAGGCCAAAAATATGATCCGAACATACATGACATATGGACAGATATGGATTCACTTCATAACACTGAAACTGTAATGATAAACAGCTCTCTCAAAATAATGAAAATCAAAATCAAAAAACTGAAAGCTCAAAAAAGAAAATCAAAAAACAACATTATCATTAAACAACATAAACAACATAAATACCCCCATCATTATATTATATATTTTCTACAACCCATACTAACACTATATATTGCACCCAAGGAAGTTTATATATTTAATTATAGTGTGGGGTAAGCCCCCACATTTAGGGGGGGGCAAGGGGCATGGGGTGCAGAGGGCCCCCTGTTGTATGTTGGTGGGGTGTTTGAAATTATGTACGACAATATGTTTTTTCATTTTGTTGAGTTTCTTTTTTTGTATCAAATATTTTGAGCTTTCAGTATTTTGGTTTCAGTGTTTTGAGTTTCAGTATTTTGATATTTCAATGTTATGAAGTGAATCCACAGATATATATCTGGAAATGTAGACAGATAAACAGCTATATATATATATATATATATATATATATATATATATATTTATATATATATATATATATATATATATATATACACATACATACACACACACACACACACACACATATATAAATATATATATATATATATATATATATATATATATATATATATATATATATTTATATATATATATATATATATATATATATATATATATATATATATATATATATATATATATCTATATATATATGTGTGTGTGTGTAGATATATATAAAAAATATACAGATAGAACTGTGTATAGCATTACTACATGGGAACAAAATCCTGAACCACTCACTACAACATAACAGACCATATGCACTGTTAATGGAGGTGGGTGCTCAAATGAGGAATACCTGGTAATTAGTGCTATGTTACCCCCCCCCCACAGCCCTAATGGATATGTTGTGCAATCCAATACCCAGCACATGCAGTTCTTGGCTACAGGACCCTCCACAATACAGCCACAATGCTTTCACAGTAAGCCAATTCACCTGTAAATGTCAAGGCAATATCTGTAACATATCATGCAGAAAAGTCATTCTACCGTAAGTAATGTACAGTGTGGAAGGGGTACACATCACAATGGTTCAGATATGCACACATATCTATACATTGACAAATATGTTCATATATATATATATATATATATATATATATATATATATATATATATATATATATATATACTCTTCTTCTTCTTTCGGCTTTTTCCTGGTTAGGGGTCGCCACAGCGGATCATCTGTCTGCTCATGATTGGCAGTGGAGTTTTACAGTGTCGAGTTGCCAGCCCGGTGCACAGCCTTCCACAGAAGGCACAAACATGCACACACTCACACCTTTGGCCAATTTAGAGTGTCAAATCCACCTAGTGCATGTCTTTGGGAGGTGGGAGGAAATCGGAGCACCCGGAGGAAACCCACATGACCACAGGGAGGTATATATATATATATATATATATATATATATATATATATATATATATATATATATATATGTGTGTATATATATATATATATATATATATATATATGTATATATATATATATATATATATATATATATATATATATATATATATATATATATATATGTATGTATATGTATATATATATATATATATATATATATATATATATATATATATATATATATAGGTACATACACATATACACAGACAAAAGGTATTAGTAGCCATACATATGTAGGAGTAGTGTGTGGAAGTACTGGGTGCAAAGTATATCCCTCAACCACAAGCCCTGTAACTGGTACCTGTGAAATATGTAGTGTGGCAACCATTCCCACAAATGAGAATACTTACATTAAACATATACCCACTCACAATTCAAAAGACATGACACGACATACAGGTATGCATACATAGAAAACCTTTATTTTTGTACTATACAATAATGTAAACCATTACTTACAGCACATAATGTCTGAAATGTGTAATCAGTAATGAATGCAAGGCCCATACAAAACAGTAGATGTAAGCAATGTGGAAATATAACATACTATGTTGTCCAGGCCAAGGCTTCAATTAGTACAACAGTAGACAAAGGGTTTGCCTTCAAGATAGGTTGCAATCAACAATTACTGATGTATTTCAGCAGCCTCCAATTACACCCTGCAGTCAAGCCCTAGGGGGAAATGTATTAGTTGTGGTAATGTCAATGTATCGGTCACATGTATGGATCCTGACCAACATATTTTGTGGGAGTCCACAATATGACTGGGATGGTAGCAGAAATGTTAGCAGTAAATAATGATAGGCCATTACCCAACAACCCCTAACTGTATCACAGCAGGACAAAGCCTGCCATATATGTGGGGTGCAGAGGTAGGCATACAGGGCCATACTTGCAATATTGCTGTTACATATCCTGGAAATTGCTGGTGTTACAGAATTTGTTGCAACATACCCTTATGCAGGAATACTACATCAGAAACACAAATGGATGTAGCCAGTAATATATGTAGGGCAAGACCTGTGTAGTGCACAAACCATACCAAACAGACAAACCATTGGCCATCATGTGGATAGGCCCACAGCTGAGAGCTATGCAGATAGACTGCATTCCATCCTAAACTACTATGTGTACACAGACACTGCAAAACCAGCAATATACAATGCACATAAGAATACTACTCACTCTGTCTGTAGGTCTGGAACCTCATACGAATGTGTAATTGGCCTGTGTCTGCAATTCCTGCAGTAAGCGGTATTGCAACCTGCTGTCTGTAACACTGCTGCCCACATACAGAAAGGATGTACTCCATACTGGAAAGGTTAAGGGACAACGCCCACATGAGTCAGTATTTAATAGTACTGGGTTGCCATGACAGTGGTTATCTGAAGTACTACACAGCAGGCTGCATGCAATTAGCAACTGCTGCACACTGAGTGGTGCAGAGCCCATCACCTGATCATGTTCATCACTTACAAAAGCCATGCTGCAATCCATTCGAACCAGCTCTATCACTCTACTGGAGAGAGTGAGAGAGAGAGAGAGAGTAAGAGAGAGAGGGTGATAGAGAGGGGGGGGACACAAACACACACACACACACACACACACACACACACACACACACACACACACACACACACACACACACACAGGTATGTAAAACATATATGTATGTAATTGAAAGTAGTATGTGGTATAGAATAATAGGAAATATGATGTGGAATGTTAGTATGTGCCATCTGTAGTTGTCCCTGTAATGAAGTTCTGCTGAACAACTGCTCTGGACAATACTGTTTGTCCCTGTAGGCAATGGGACATACCCACCAACTGTTTCATATCAGCAAGGAATGACAAAGATTTAAGCCATAATATGTGTGTTTGGTATGTTAGTGTGGGCAATAGCTGGTGGTGTAAGTACTGCCATCATGATAGACACATGGGTGTCAGAGCACACCACACGCAGTATAGTCATGTTAATGTCTAATGCAGCATGCACAAATGCCATAGGTGTGTAATAGGCTTACCAGCAATCTCTCACCATATATACCACCCTAATATTAGTCTGTGTTCATATGTGACACCTTGCTGTGTTGCAGTAAGGCAGAACAGTGCAGCTGTGAATGAAAGACAGTTATAGAATGTGGACCAGATGTCTGTATGCACCCCACATATAGATAAATATCTGTGTGATATATAATTAGACAGGTATGTCTACAGATATACACAGTCATATAGATGTAGGAATATAAACACCCACAAGATATATCTACACATATAAGTACATATATATATATATATATATATATATATATATATATATATATATATATATATATATATATTTATAGTGGCACTGACAATGGCATGCAGGTGAAATAGTCTGAAACAGGCCAGCAGAGATAGTGTCCCCACAGGGAGCATGGCTACAAACACATAGCACAAAGCATGGCCAAACACATAGTAGAAAGCTTGGTACAATACAACATATGTCCCAATGGTAGGTAAGCATCCGACATACCAATTGCATTCTGTGAACGGTTAGTTGTAGCTGATATGGTGGGGGGAGACAAAGATGTGTATTAAGAACTATGGTAACCCTGCTGTATGAGTTGCACTGACCTGTTTCCATATTTATGTCTTCCAGGGAGGATGCCCCACATCCGTTTGCCAGCTTACAGTGCTACCAAAAAAGAAGTCATCATTGCACATTTGGTACGGCACTATGAACAGCTGTTTGGATGGACAGCTCATGATCAGCAGGAGAGGGCCACCCTGTGGAACGAACTAGTCCACAGGGTCAATGATGTTGGACTGAATTTCCGCAGCTATGAGCATGCCCGGCATCATTGCAGCAACCTGCTTCACCATGTACGTCAGCATGCAGCTGCTGTATGGGGAGACCATCTCACAACAGGGGGGGCAAGCCATCCATCCACCCCTCACACATGTGGAGGAGCTACTCAGGAGCCTTGTGGCACCTGCCCACCTGCAGCACCAACAACTGGCAGGGTGCATTGTGGAGGTGGGTGCCACCAACACACTGGCTGAGGAGCATGCAGGTAAGGCCCCAGGGCACATCAGTACACCACTCATGTGAATGCATCTGCATCTGTACAGGTACAGCATGCAAATCTGAGATGTCATATACATAGTCTGTTGCTGTGTAGTAGAAATAAACAGACGTGCATAAGCTGTAGTATTGTGGACCCCTACTGTAGATGTAATATAATGCTGCACTCACCCTTTATGAATGCCACAGCTGGGGCCACTGACAACAACTTTCTTACACTCTTACGTTGGTCCCCCCAGGATACCACCACAGCAGCAGCCTGTAGTCAGTGAGTATGGTTCATGTTCATGCATGACAAGACATTGTGCATGTAATGGCTATGGGATATTCCATGCACACATCTAACACACCTACCCATACTGCATGCTGTACACGTTCACATTTTGCTGTTGTGAAATGCACTGCATCACAGTAGTGACCATGCTGGGGTATCAGAAGGGTACAACAGACACATGCAAGATAACTAACATCCTGTCATTGTGCAATGTGTCCACAGGGATGAGAAGTATGGCTGGACACACAACCTACAGTAGGGACATGTGTGAAACAACACCCTCATGGCTGTAACGGCACACAATCAGGTTATGTAACTGTGGCAGACGTAACTCTGACCCCAGAGCAATAGTGATAGCAGTGTGTGCACTCCATGGGATGTGCACATGAGTAGACCTTTCAACCATGCAGCATTCTGAGACATGTGTAGGTTAACCCCACAGACATGGTAAGGTCTGGTGGGTCTCAGTGTAATAGTCCTGTACTGGTCATACATGCACTGCTGATGCTGTGATCTGTAAAGCAGACATCAGGCATTCACAAATTATATCTGTTCACATATCATCCCAGGTATGAGGTGCTGTAACACATAGGGGCTGTGAGCATTGGAGCTGACATAACAGACACAGTACTACATAAGCAGCAATGGTTTGTACACCTGTGTGGTATGGTGCACAGTACAAGGCAGGGTGCAGAACAGGTCGACAGTAACACTTTGTACATGGGTGCAGTGCTAACAAGGGGAAGGGCCATCACCTACCAACACAGCCTATGCATCACACACATGTATACTGCTGCTAGCATGAGGTCACTATAGTTGCACTGCATGCTGTTGAGCACCAGATGTAATGCATGCTGACAGAAGGGTAATGGGAGGACTGCGTGTACAAAAGGTGTGCAACCCCACATGTAGGTGTGTGTGTGCGGGGTGTTAAATGTGTATGTAAGTGCAATCTGGTGGAGTGTGGTCAATGCATGTCTGATGTGCGTGTACATGTGTGTCTGTTTGTGCGGGTGTCCATGTATGCACAGGCAGTAGTGGGATTGATCATATGGCAGTACTTCTCCTTGGGATTGTGCTGTACATGTAGTGACACATGAGACACCAGGATAGCCTGTCCGATATGTGAACACAGGACAGCTGATAGCATAACAAGGTCTGTAGCACAGAACATGCATTGGGAGGGAAAGTACATACCAGGTATACACATCATATTGCCAGCAGCAGATAGATAACTGGCTACCCACATATACAGCACTACTAATGCAATGGGGAATTACCAAACCACATCAGTGAGTGTATCCAGGTATTACTGTTGTCCACATGACAGGTTGACTGTGCAGCAGATGTGGCATGGACTGATCATGACTGTAGTATGAGGCTCCAGTGTGTGACATATGTAGTGAATGTAGCAGCCCCAACCATATAGGGGCCATGTACACCATGACTGGACATACACAGGGTAATACTGGATGACAGCAGTGAGGCCATGTACAACCTACTCCACCAAAGTCAGGGAGGTGATGGAGTAACAGGTCATGTGTTGTGATCACATGTGTAGGCATGCAGAGGTATGATATGTTAATGGGTAGTATTAATGAGCGCATGTTAGCAAGTGCCATGCAGGATGGGGAACATATGTAACTGAATGTGGGACTGTCTGTAAACACAGGGCAAGGGAGGTAGTAAGGTGGACTGTCAGTGTTTTTGGGTGTACATGTGTGAATGTGTGTGTGTGTGACTGTGTGTGTGTGTGTGTGTGTGTGTGTGTGTGTGTGTGTGTGTGTGTGTGTGTGTGTGTGTGTGTGTGTGACTGTGACTGTGTGTGTGACTGTGTGTGTGTGTGTGTGTGTGTGTGTGTGTGTGTGTGTGTGTGTGTGTGTGTGTGTGTGTGTGTGTGTGTGTGTGTGTGTAAATGTGCGTACTGTTATGCAATGCTGTACAGGTCTTGAAGTGTGTGTTTGTTTCCCCCACAGGTGGCGAGGTGGGTCAGGGTCCCACCTGCATGCAAAATGAGGTAGGCGTCCGGACAGATACTGATGATGATAATGGTACTGTTGAGACACAGGTGGAGTTGTCAGAGGCTGAAACTGTGCCTACATGTGTCATCACCCTCCTAGCCACCCCAAGCTTGCACACCATTTCAGTGCCCCTACAAACCCAATCACACGTGGCCATAGCAGAAGGACAGTTGGCAGTTGGTGCCAGTGACCAGGAAAGTGTGGTGTCCATGCCAACTGTGTTGGGTCACAGTCGGCATAGCCAGATGTCTGGCAGGCCACCACATCGGCAGATGTACTGTGGTGCTCATGGGAGGGCTGCTGGTCATCATGCCCCTGGCAGAGGCACCACAACTGGTACCACCAGGAGCATGTTTCAGGCCATAATGGAGGCACAGACATGTATGGACATGTGAACCAGACAGGGCCTGAGGCTGCAGAGGGCTGCTTTCTCATCTGTAAGTGGCACCCTCCATGACATTGCTGCTGCCCTCTGTGAACATACCGAGGTCATGGATAGATGGTGGGGTGAGATGGTTGGCCTCCTCGACCGTGGAATATCCATGCTTGAACATGTGGTGGGAGTGGTGCGATGGCCGCCTAGACATAGGCCAGAAACACCAGCAGCTGGTGGTCAACGTGGATGTGCCAGACACCAAGCCGCTCCCGTAGTGGCAGTACCAGCCCCAGCACCCCACTTTGGGTGTTGTCCACAGCAGGCCTTGTGCACATGGCCCTGGCCAGTCCCAGGTGGAACATGGTTCCAGCAGACATCTGTCATCATCAGGGGAGAGTAGCACCTCAAGGTCTGTACCTGCATGTGCCCATGGAACCCCTGGCAGGCACAGTCAGCATGTCCATGGTCAGAGGCACTGAAATGCAAACCCTGCCAGGTATGGTCTGCATCTGTCCAACAACATCTGTATAGGGTGGCCACATGGCAGGACTGTGTGCATGCATACCCACACACTATGCAACCACACCTAGGGCGACTCCATACCGACACGCACCACATCACCATGCCCCAATCAATGAACCAAACCCCTCACCCACACACATGGTAACACATATATGGACCACCCTCGACCTCTGGCAAACCAGCAACACACCCTGTGCATATGATGATGCCTATGCCACATCCCTGTCATCCATAACATTGATGTAGGGACAGGTTAATATGGTTCTGATGCACACAGTGACGGTTATAGAGTGTTGTAATGTACTGCAGTGTAAGATGTTGTCAGGGGTAATGTGTAATGCATACATGGCAGGTAGTGTAGCCATGCAGCTATGATGCATTTCAGCTGTCAGTAACACTGTTTGCTATCTCCATAATGTTATCCATTTGTGTTTCAGGTGTACATGTGTCAGCAGGAGGATGGTCTGCAGTCATATTTCACAAGAGTATGGCACTGTGGTCACACCATGGTGACTGCCCACAGCTTCTGATATCCCAACACCCCTCCCCATCAAGGTGTTTACCCCCCCACATGTGTCATATACTGCCCCTGTATGCATCTTGTGTGTCATGTCTGTTAACCTACCCAACCTCTCTCCCCAAATACACCTACAACCCCTCCCCAACATCCAACTCCCACCTGAAAAGATAATGGAAGGGCAATCTGTTTCCACGAAACAATCTCGTCCCATACATGGCTGTCCATTTTGCACACATGTCCACTGGACACACGTAATCTGATCTAATTGACATCACAATGAATGTATGTTGTCCTCACCCCTCTCCCAGGGATTTGTGGGTCCAAATCTACTTCCAAATTCAGTGTATATGCACAGCTGTTGCTGTAGCAGAAATGGGCAGCGATGGACCTTTCCTACACCCTTCCTGCACATGCCTAGCTATTTCCTCTGCTGTCTTACCATCTTTGTGCCCCTTTTTCACCACTTTCCTATCAACACTTTTGTCTTTCCTTTTGAAGAGGTTAGCGTGGGGGTAAGCGGGAGTGTTCTGGCCAGCAACAAAATAAACTGCCTCTGCAAGGCTCATACCCAGGACCCTGCACACCATACACAAAGGGATTTACCACTAAACCATGGCAGATATACATAACCCTGTTGTTTTCACAAACATATCATCCAGCCCAGTCATTCAACAGTACAGAGAAAGTATTGCAACATATAGATGTATGTGTATGAGTAAATATATTAATGTCTAAGCAGGTACAACATATTGATATATGTAGATATATATATATATATATATATATATATATATATATATATATATATATACATATATATATATAAATATATATATGAACATATATACATGCAAATTCCTATATCTATGGATATATATATGTCTACATCTACATGTGTAAATATATACAGCAGGTCATTTATATGTCAGCAGATATATACATTTAAATATATAGGTGTATACAGACAGACATTTGGTGATAACAATGGGGATATAACAAAAATATATATGTCCTCATGCAACATTAACGGTGTTGAGAGGCCCCACACAATATACGTCTGGTACGAATAGGTATACTCCCCCCAGCCAAGCATGCCCCCCTCCCCTGTAATATAGTAACAAGTGTTCCAGATCCCATAAGTAAGACCACACACAACATGGCCAAATCTAGGATACATATACACAGACAGATATATGCAGATACAGGCATATATATATATATATATATATATATATATATATATATATATATATATATATATGTAAGTACACATACACACACAGAGATATGTACAGTAAGATACAGTAGTATGTGCACACAGTATTGAGCAGCCAGTATTCCTACAGTCACCACCTTACCAACTGGAGACTGTATGAGCCACCCATACGAATGACATTCATAGCCTGCAACATATACCCACATAGCTATCAAAGGGTATAACACCACACACGGGTGCCCATAAATGTATGTGAAAGCTATATTTATGTACTAGGACAGTTGTATATTCCATGTCATATAGCCTTTTAGACACTGACATCCATATGAACAGTGTAATTCAACTGTGAAACAGTTATACTGAGACAGTAGTCTGGAAAGGTTGACATATGTTGCTGTCCAGGCCGAGGCCTTCTAGTAGTACAATAGTAATGACAGACTGACCCACAGCATACCAGACAATCAACAGTACGTAATGCAGCTGTATAGGTCATCAGCTTCTATCTACACTCTGTACACAATCCCTAGGGGGTACAGATCCCAGTTGACACAATGGGATGTATCTGTTACATGACAAGGCATAACTGACACAATCACAATCACCAAGGAAAGAAAAAGCTGTGGGAGAAAAACAATGCCCAAAGTCCACTTAAAAGTTCCAAAGCAATAAACGCTTTATTCAATGCCCCAAAAGACTTCATCAGATAAAATGCCATTTTTAAAAAACCAAACAATTTATACAAATTTGTGCCATTCTTGTCCAATCATGTTAGGCTTCCAATTAAAATAAGAGACCAGGTAAACTTCAGTATTGTGTTTCATGCTAATTAATACATTCATATTTATTCAGTTAAAAAGTTAAAATCCGCTGTCTTAATAAATATTTACTAAAATCAAAGGTTTTATTTAAAAAACATTTAAATTCATTTATTAGTTTGTTAAAATTGTACAATTTCATTCATAGGCTTTTGTATTTATTTAAGTAATTCATTATTAGTAAGAGTGTGGTCTTGGAGTCCCTTACTTTCTTCTATTTACAATAGAATAGTGCCATCTACTGGTCATATTTATTATAGTTTGTGAAATCATATTTTAGCAGCTTTTAACTTTAAAAGTGGCAAGATAGAGATATTTTCATTCAATCCTGGGGGTCTATTGGCTTCCAGGGCCAATTGCCACCATAATTCTTTAAAACCAATGTTTTCCTCCCAAGGACCCCCTCTTATATCAATTTTAACTTGGTCTAACACAAAAAAATCTATATTTATATTCTTTGCAGACAAGCGAGTGTTTAAAAAGGGCATTGGTTTCCTTGCATTTTTTAATTTCATAGATGTGTTCATAAATCCTCTTTTTTAAGGAACGTTCTGTCTTACCCACATAGTAAGAAGAACACTCTATGCAAATTGCAAGGTATACCAATCCCTTGGACTCACAGTTAAAATATCCTTTACTATATAGCCAAATATCTCTGCTGTCCAAGTAGATTTTTTCTTGGTTGGTTATGTATTCGCATTGTCTGCATTTTCCACATTTATATGTGCCTATCTTGCCAGGATTACCCCTTTCACCCTTATACCTTGAATTCCCTGTCTCTAACAAGTTTTTTATGTTGGTTGAGTTCTTAAACACCACCTTTGGCTTGGAATCAAATAGTCCATCCAAATCTGAAAAGGTTTTAAACTTTTCCCATTCATTTTGAAACAAATCCTTTACTTTTCTATTCAGGGCGTTGTATTCAAGTATGAGTGCTTGTTGGTAATTTTCTTTCTTTTGTGGACTGTTGTTGTGAGGGGTTTGTATTTCTTCTTTTAGTCCTAATATGGGTCTAAATCTTCCTCTTCTGGCCTTAGCCACCTCCGTCCTATATTCCATGATGAATTCCTTGGGATATCCTCTATCCAGGAACATCCATTGCAATCTATCACATTCCTTGTTAAATTCATCATCTGTACTCGTCATTCTAGACCCTCTGACGAACTGTCCCTTCACCAAGTTTCTTTTACAATGATTTGGATGTCCACTGTCAAAATGAAGGAAGGAATTGACATACGTGTCTTTCCTATACACTCTAGTTTCAAGGGAATTCAAGTTTTTAATAATTTCTATATCCAAGTAGGCAATGTTTGTGTTAGATGTAGTATATGTAAATTTCAAAAAATCAGTTGTTTCTCCTATGTATGAAATGAATTCTTTAAATTTGACATAGTCACCAGTCCAAAAAATAATAATATCGTCAAGGAACCTTTTGTACAACTTGCAAAATTTAAAATATTCAGATTGAAATACAAACTTTTCCTCCCAGTTAGCGAGGACTAAATTGGCAAATGTAGGTGCACAGGCTGCGCCCATTGCGACTCCCTGTGTTTGTTGAAAAAACTCTCCTTGACGAACCAAAAAATTGTTCCTTAGAACCAAGTCCATCAGGCCTGTGCACGCTACTTTGTCCTCGAATGTCATTTTGTTGTCCTTGAATACTTCCTCTTCAAACATTTTGATACCCTCTTCATATGGTATTGATCCAAATAAATCCACCACATCTATAGTCGCAAGTAACATGTCTTTATCAGGTAACTCTGGATCTAGTTCTCTTAAAAGGTCCCATGAGTCCCTCAGTATTGCCTCTTTGTTAATCCATATGTGTTTCGTTTTTGTGTCTACAAATATGGCCAACGGTGTTGTTTTGGATCCTTCAGCTGACACAATGGGTCTAAAGGGGGGGTCACTAGAGTTCTTATGTATTTTCGGAATGCCGAAAATAACAGGTATTTTGGGTTTGTTAATGTTCAAGAAGGATAGCATTTTTTCATCTATAACTGCTTCTATAGCCATATCATCCAACATCATGTCTATCTTATGATAGGCTAAGTTTATCTCATTTCGAGAAACTATCCTATATTTTGTTTCATCAGTTAATATTTCATTCATTTTACCTTCATAGTCAATTACTTCCATTATGACCACTCCTCCACCTTTGTCAGGTTTCATGACCCTGACCCCCTCATTGTGTCTAAATTCTTCCAATGTCTCCTTTTCTTTTCTTTCTAAATTATTTTTGTATCTCACTTTTTTATCACATCTTTTAATTGCATTTTCCATAACATGTTCAAAATTTCTAAGTTGTGCATGGATGGGTGGATTAAATGTAGATTTTCTTTTTAGTATTCTTTGTTCTTCTGTAACACATATTTTCTCTCTATCAACACCATATTCTTCCTTCTTAAATAACAATTGAAGGTTCATTTTTCTTAAAAACAATTTTATGTCTAAGGAGGTTTGTATTCTATTCCCTTTCGTGAATGGAATGAACTTAAAACCCCTTTCCATCAAAGAAAAATGTTCTTTCTTGAGTTCGATGTTACTATAATTGTATATACTGAATCCATTCAGTGTGTACTTGTTGCCAATCTTCTCGATGTTATTTGCCCTACTATTTCCATTGTCGGGTGGGGGGTTTAGTACATGTACCTCCCCCTTCCCCTTATCCCCCCTCGCCTGTGAAAATTTCTAACATTCCCTCTATTGGGACTGTAATCATTGTATTGCCTTTCTAAGGGTGGAAAATCTTCGTCATAATCCACAAGTTGCTTACTTCTAAAGGGTTCCCTTTGTTTTGTCCATGCATTTGAACCTCCTTCCCCTCCTTTCTTGTTATTGAACTTTTGATAAGAGGGTATATTATTACTTACTGGTTTTGGTCACAATCACACTGACAAACAGAACATTCCGTATGGCAAGAGGCAGTAGGCCTGCATTTACCCACGGTGGACTGTATGGTAATGTACATCCAGATACCTTAAGGCAGCTTACCTCAGATACCCACACATGTTGTAACAGCCTAGGCTAGTCATGGTGCACCCCCCTTACATTCACTACTACTGGGCCATATACCATGGTTATGTACACTGCCCTCTGCAGTGCATTAGGGCACACATATATTGTGTAGGTGAAGCCCACAAATATATGGCCCCAACCCCCCAGTATGTGGGGGACACAACAGCAGTGGAGGGATGGCAGGAATGACAGCATGACATACACACAGCCCACTACATAACAAACCCTGACAGCATGTCACATGTGCAAAAACTGGTATGTAGGTGGAGGACAGAGTCTGGAACACAGGCACATGTGTGTAAAACTGTTGTCATACAGTAAGCAAGATATGTATATGTGTACATATCTATATAGATATATGTATATGTTTGCCATATGTCCTGAACATGGAGTGGAGCTCTACCTCAGTCCCAATACTCCCAACCTCTCAGTGCAAGGGGATGTCATGTATATATTGCAGGTATATTTGTAGACTATTGCTACTGTAATAGGGATCGTCTTCACAGACATGGTGTGTGTGTGGGAGGCCACATCTGCTGTGAACATGTGCGCCATTGGCTACTGACAGACATCCTAAGGTCATCATAGTACAGTGCCACTGCTAACATAGTAACGCCCCTGTGGACTACAGCTGCGATATGCCCAATATATGTGGACAGTCTGACACACGCTGGTCAGTCCAGGGATATACACAGAACCCCTTCATGCAAGACATGTGGACCAGGCCTGTCAATGTGGATGTTAACAGCCATGTAGATGGATATAACACGTAAATACTGGTATACATTTACCCCCATAGGTGATGCATTCATACACCCCTGTCTGTCCTGACACATAATAACCGCTGGTACAGAGGTGCTATAGCCACATACTACCCACTAGTTAGTGACATACATCTGAATAGCATCCCACTGCTTTGTCTGACATACATGACTGTGATGGTGGCCCAGCAGAAGTACATCTGGCAAGTATCTGGACATGACATCTCACTGGATAAGTAAATCTGCTAGGCATGTAACAAAGCACAGTGCAAGCTACAGGCATACTGACTCAACACTGGGCTACATCTCCCATGTGGGAATGCACATGTACCTGCATAGATAGCAGGCTCTACAGGCATGTTACATCACAGAGTAACAGACACCTATGTGAAAGTGCATAACCACAACCAATGTGAACACAGCCACAGCCACATATGGTAAGCTGGCATACTATTACAGTATATGGACTATCTGACCCACACCATCCTCATATGAGCCATTCACACAACACCCCCTACATATAATGGGCCACTAGACAGTGTGGTCCGATGCCTGTCTGTGGTATGGGACATGTGTGTGTTCACCCCTACAAACATGTAAGCTGATAGGGTGACATGCAGTGGAGCAGCATGAAACATCAGATAGAACAGGACCAGGAACAATGACATCTACTATAGTCTCTACACAGGCCAAGGTACATATTCACTATACACACACTGTCGGCAATTACCAGACTTACACAAACCTCAGTACTGTACACACAACCACAGAATGCCCAGGCTATGTCCTCAACTGTAACCCTTACTATACATAACATGTGTAGCAGTCTCATTTGCTTGTTATCAGATATGCTGTGAATGACTATGCTGTACAAAACATATGCACCCCCTACTGCATGACATATGAACAAAGGTTAACAGATTTGTGGCTGGAGGCACAAAACACATTGCCAATATTGACATGTCACTGTAATACCCTAATACATATACTGTCATAACAGGGTTTGTTGCATTATATGTCCTATGAGGGATATGATGTCAGTAACTCTCACGGATGTCTCCATCTACTGACTGCAGTCCTCACACTACCTTCTGCATTCCACAGATAGTTGCACTGTGGCTAACACATGAAACCAAAGACACAACACTGCCTAGTCTGCGGATGACCCTACAGATGGGGATCTCTCATATACATGGAACTGACATGGCAGGTATTGCGACATGTACGACAGGCATATCCAGACAAACACTGTTAAACCAACATTACTCCACATGCAGTATAGCAGCACTTACAGTCTGTAGTCAGGTCATGCACATCCCCCTCCTGTTTGTTGCCCTTTTTTCACAGTGTATGTTGTTAGAGGTAAATCCCCAATCCATCTGAGATGCTGTTTGCCAAATAACAGATCGTGTTCCTGCTCACAGTGACTGAAAAGGGCCAACACCACCATGTTGTTTCTAAGTATTGGAGTGTGTTTCCATGCAATTGGCTATGGGACTGTTACCACAGCTGTTCCACATGCAATCAACTAGGGGAAGGCTGCAATTCATGCAGAGGCCATCAGCTGATCATGAGCATCACTTAAAATACACATGCTGCTGCCTAAGCATAGCAGGTGTGGGTCTCCAAATCCACCAGAGAGAGAGTGGGGGAGGCAGACAGAGACAAATACATGTCAGGGAGGGGTGGTAGAGTAAAACATAAGCATGTTTGTGTCACACACCTACCAGCACAGGGTATCAAACCCCTGACAACTATGTAGTGCTATCACAGTTCGATGCAGTTACTGGATGCGCTACATGGGTTACCTGTTGTGGAGCACTCAGAGCATATATGTGATGGTGAGTGACATCTGCAACAGGGATATGGTAGATATACGGTAGGTGACGTACACATGCCTGTCTGCATGAACAGCTGCCAGCATCAACACAGGCACATTCACACAGGGACACACACACATTGACAGACTTGGCAGGGCCAGGATTGCAACTCATCACTAATGGAATTGCCACAACACATCGATGTGCAGGTATCACATGCACCACACGGGTCATACGGAGGTCACATGGGCATAGAGTATGATGAGGTGTCACACATCAAACAGCATGCTTCAGTATGCCTTGGGGGTTGTAGTGAGTGTAAATGTGGTCAGATGCACCATACAACACACACACGAACACACAAGTTGCCAGTTCTGACATGCATAGGTGCATGTCTGCACGAGTGTGTGGCGGTCAACTGTGCCAGCAGGCTGTAGAAGGATAGGGGATGGGTATACTTTGGCATCAGGTAACATGACAATGGTCTGCATTGTGTCTCAGGCCTGTAGTGTCTACATTTGCCCACACAGGCGGGTATTGCATCCCACATCCAGTCACCTGCATGACTATTGTGTGTGGCCAATGCTGTGCATCATTTGCCATGTATATGTTCCTTATTCCATGACATGGATGGTGTCTGGAATGTGCACACCTCCCACATGCATGTACAGTGACACGTGGAACTGTACCTAGGGTGTCTGGCCCATGTTGTGAACACAGATTATCATCAGATGTGCCAGTCTTGCCCACCTTAGGCAGGAACTGGTAATGGGCAGCAGGTTTACCCTGCGCCTACATTGAGAGCATGCTAACAGCATTTCCTGATGTCAGTGTCATCTGTCCATACAGGGCATGTTATCAGGTATGGTATGTCCATTGGGAGTCACATGTGAAGGCACCACTGGTGGTGCAGGTGTCCATTTGGGAACATGGTGGAGGTGCACTGTCTGCATGTATGTGCATATTGGACAGATGGACAGGGTGACATGCCCTCTGTAGCCCACTGCTATCACTGCAGAGTTACTATCAGTGGCCAATATGCAGTATACTACCCACATATTGGCTGCTGCCTAGGCATGTGTGTGTGTGCTCTGGGTAATAGTGGGATGGCTTACTGTGATTGGCTGGCCTTGATGTCACATGTCTGGATATGGCTTTGCTCCCCATCCTCTCAGCTATTTACATCTGTTATCCCTGTATGGTTGACATGGTGATATATAGTAGGGGCACCATAAAAGAAGTGAGCAAAACCTCCTCCACATTGGTCACAGGTGTCACACACTCACAGCCACCTCTACACAGGATATGAGTTAAACACACACACATGTCATGTCTGGGAGTAGAACCCCCATCTAACAAGTTTATTACACTACAGCACTACACATTTATAGTACACATCACAGACATTACTGGAGTGCTTCTTCCCCAAAGGTGTATTTCACAATGTATGACATCAGCAGGGTTACCAAAGTAGGGCATTTCAACTGTACTGCAAGTGACTAGCCTAAAATGCATTGTTCCCTACACAGACAGTGAGACACACACAAAACATCCACAACTGACATGTGTGGGTATAGAACCCCTGACTGAGGTCTATATCACACTACAGCAGGGAGCTGTTGTAGGGCACACCACAGGGATTACTATAAAAATTCTTCCCCAAAGGAGTATTTCACAATGAATGACATCAGCGGGATTACCAAAGTAGGGCATTTCAGCTGTACTGCAAGTGATTAGTCTAAAATGCATTGCTCCCTACACAGACAGTGAGGCACACACACAAACAATCCACAACTGACATGTGTGGGTACACTACAGCATGGAGCAGTTATAGGCCGCACCACAGGGATTATTGATGATCTGTTTTCCCAAAGTTGTATTTCACAATGAATGACATCAGCAGGATTGCCACAGTAGGGCATTTGAAATATACTGCAAGTGAGTAGCCTATAATGTATTGCTCCATACACATACATTGAAACACACACAAAACATCCAGAACTGCCATGGGTGGAGATGGAACCCTACCACAGTTTTAAATCACACTACAGCAGTACACAATTATAGGACATGCTACATAGATTACTGGGCTACACTCTTCCCAGAGGTGTATGTCTAGGTGAGTGACATCAGCAGCCTTGCCAAGGTTCAGTATATGAATTGTATGGAGTGTAAGTAGCCTAAAAAGCATTGCTTTCTACTCAGTCAGACACACACAAACACAGTTGCCTTGCCAGGTCTGGGGTTAGAACACCTACCTAATTAGTTTAGCACACTACAGCAGTATGCAATTATAAGACACACTACGGAGATTATTGGACTATGATTTTCCCAGAGGTATATTTCTAGGTGAGTGACACCAACAGCCTTGCCAAAGTTGAGTATATGAATTGTACAGAGTGTGAGTAGCCTAAAAAGCATTGCTTTCTACTCAGTCAGATGCGCATACACACACACACAGAGTCACACACAAACACACAGTTGCCAGGTCTGGGGTTAAAACACCTACTTATTTTAACACACTACAGCAGTATGCAGTTACAGGATGCACTACGAAGATTACTGGGTTTTGATTTTCCCAGAGATGTATTTTTAGGTGATTGACATTAGGAGCCTTGCCAAAGTTGAGTATATGAATTGTACGGAGTGTGAGTAGCCTAAAAAGCATTGGTTTTTATTCAGTCAGTCACACACAAACACACAGTTGCTAGGTCTGGGATTAGAACACCTACCTAAATACTTTATCACACGACATCAGTACGAAATTACAGGACACACTATGGAGATTACTGGGCTATGATTTTCCCAGAAGTGTATTTCTAGGTGAGTGACATCAGCGGCCTTGCCAAAGTTCAGTATATGAATTGTACGGAGCGTGAGTATCCTAAAAAGAATTGCTCTCTACACAGTCAGAGACAGACACACACTCACACAGTTGCCAAGTCTGGGATTTGAACTACTACCTAACTAGTTTATCACTACACCAGTACGCAGTTACGGGAAGCACCATGGAGATTCCTAAGCTACTGCTGTCACAAAGGGGTATTTCACATTGGATTACCTCAGCAGGCTTGTCATAATACTACTATGGGGAGGGTGGTGTGTGCATGCGTCATAACCCATTCATGTAGGGGTTGACATGCCACATGCGGGCACACATGGGGTCATATTTATACAGCTACTAGATGACTACTTCCTTGTACTTTTTATATTATCTGGTTAACTTGCTATGATGTTATGTGAACTTTTATGCCAATGTATTTTTTATCTGATTATATTATTGTTTTTACTTGCTATCTTTCTTATGTAACCATTTATGCCTTTTTGTAAAAGTGTACAACTGATGGAGCTTTTCTCCCCGGGCCTCTACTGAAAACGGACATATATCCAGTTGGACTAGCCTGGTCAACAAATGTAAAATAAAAAATAAAAATAAATAAATAAAAATTGTACAGTCATGTTGCATAGCTGGCAGGAGCACCACATAGTCTGTCATGCTGACAGATGCTGATGGCTAGTATCTGCAGTGAGTGACATCTGCACCTCATGTGTTTGTGGCCCTTTGGCTGTGTGCTGGGTGGGACAGTCCCGGATGGGTCCTTATCACGGTGACCCTCTTCCACACATCTATGTCCATCTACCTTTGGTTTATTATAGTGTGTTGTCCTTACATGGTTCCCCTTCAAATGATCGAATTTCTCTAAACTCGAAAGTCATAAACTCGAAACCAGAATCTCAAATTTAGAGAAACTGGAACATATGAAAGGGACAAAAAAAATGAACACCTTTCAAATGTTTTCACAGGGGGGCTTTGCCCTGTGCCCCCCACACCCCCCTACTTAAATATAACTACTCCGAGATCGCACTATAGTGAAGGAAAGGGAAATATCCCATTCTGCGCTATACGCATAAGTGCAAAATGGAAGATTTTCCATTCCTCCACTATAGTGCGGTCACGGAACATTCACATTTAAACTGCTAGGGTACAGGGGGACCTGGCCCCCCTCAATAAGGTAAGTTAGCTTTTTATTTTTTTAAACCTAAGGCTCCCATTCACAATTTTGAGTGAATGGAAGTTCGAGATTCCGGTCTCAAGATTATGAATTTTGAGCTTCCATCCCATTCAATCTTCTGAAGGGGAACCCCTTACATATATGTCTGTATTCCTATCCACTGTGTGTGCAAGGCAGGAGTGGTGCATACTGACATGTGTCTGCACTAAGAACTGCGACTGCTGGATATGTCTGGTCCACTGGTGTTTGCAGACATAAGTGTGTGAACATGCCCAGTATGACCTTGCAGTATGTTGTTGACTGACATTGCCTTCATTCCTCTAAGTGTGTGAGCATGCCCAGTATGGCCATCTGTATTGCATGTGTGGACCAAGTCCAGGTTGTTTGTACTGCGGTGCTAACCTTTGTGTTGTACACCAACAGGTAGCATGCTGTGTCTGCAGGGTATCCATCGGTCATTTGGCATGTACTGCTGCTACATTTTCTGCATAGCAGGGGGGGGACACCTGACTGTTTCTACATTTCTACACAGGAGTGGGGGGGCACACCTGACTGTTACTACAAGTGTACATAGGATGGGGGGCACACCTGACACTTTTACACATTTGCTAGGACTGTACTGGTATGTCGGGTACTCCATTTCAGTCTGAAGTCTTACCTATCGTGCTGGCTAAAGGCATACCAGTGTACTACAGATCCTAGCTTTCACTGCCTACATATTAATTTCTGACTTCCTAGCCTTCACATCTTACATCCAACTGCCTGGCCTGCTGTAGTCTGTCTATGTAGGCCTGGGGGGTTTACACATAGGGCTCATTCAGAAGCCATAGTACAGCATTTGTTTGTCTTTGTCTACACCTATCCTGCTGGCTGTAACAGTTGTTGGGTATTTGACCCCCCCCCGACTGGCATGTGTGAGTCACTTATCTTGTGGGTGTCCCAGTATTGAGGGTGGTGCTGCAGGGCTGCCTATGTCGGATGCACAGAGTACACTCCCTATACATGGTTATGCACAGGTAGTGTCATGTTTGGCATCCCTTTTACTGTATGTGCGAGTCGGAGAGAGGTGACATTCCCTGGGTCCCTACTGTGTCAGTGCATGTGCTATGCATTGCCTCTTTGCCAAGGCCAGGGCATACTGGGCACACCTATTCTGCCTACTAGGGCAGGCTCAGGTTGTTCCTCCTCTGAGTCACTCTGTGCCTGTGCAGTCATTGGCAATGGTGGGGGGCTGTGGGGCCCTGCCCCATGCTATTCCTGCTGCAGCTGTTTCCACAGGATCATATTGTGTAGCATGGCACATACAAGGTCAATTTGGGTGCATGTAGTTGATGAGTACTGCAAGGCTCCACCAGATGTGTCCAGACACTGGAACCGTGACTTGATCATCCCAAACACACGCTCTATTATGATTCGTGTTTGTGCATGTGCCTCATTATGGAGTTTTTGTTCAGGTGTGTGTGCATTTCTGATGGGTGTCATCAGCCATGGCTCCAGTGCGTATCCAGCATCCCCTACTAGGTGACCGTGTGGGATGTCCCCATCGGCAAATCTGTGGTACAGCTGCGTCAGATACCAGATGTGGGAATCGTGGTAGCTTCCAGGGCAACCAGCACACACATTCATTATTATGCCCTGGGCATCGCACATGACCTGGCAGTTGATGGAGGGGAAGCCCTTGCAGTTAATGTAGCCCCTACCCCGCTCACCGGGTGGTGCTTTGATGCATATGTGCGTGCAGTCTATTGCACCAACTACCTCAGGGTATTCTGCTATTTGATGGAAGAGACGCATATTGCTGGCCAAAGCCTCACGGGTGATGTGGGAATATACTTGCTCACCGACATGTGCTGACATGGCATCCAGGAACTGGTGGAGTACCCTGAATGCTGATGCCTGTGATATCTCCATCATATCCCCAGTTGGCCTATGGAATGTACCTGTAGCTAGTATTCTTAGGCCTACACATACCTTGGTATCCACTGAGATGGGTTCCCCTCTGTTAGTTCTGTGTGTGAGACATGGCCAGGACAGCTCAACAATATGCTGTAGGAGGTCCCTGTCCACCCTATAGCACTCTATTATCTCCAGCTTATGTAGCCCTTGGTAGGTTACCCTGGGTCTCTACAGTCTTCTCCATCTCCTCACTGTGGGTTGCTCAGCAGCATTCACATCCTCACCACTCTCAGCCTCTTGCACATGCTGGTTTATGATAGCAAATGCAGCCCCTAACATTATTTCTCTTGCTTTTGTTATGTAAAATGTCCCCGTTTGTATACACCGGTGGTGCAGACTGGTGGGGGTTGGGAGGGTGGCCTAATGGTTAAGATGTTTGCCTTACAAACACAAGGCGCAGGGTTTGAGCCTCACAAGGGGTAATTCGCTAGGCTTAAAAAAGGCTTGCAAGAACAGTTAGCTTAGTACTAATCTATGAACCTATGAACCTATTGGGAATAACAAGGGGGAAGGGTGTTTGAATTGTTTATAGTGGTGTGCTGGGCTGGGCTGGTCTGCTGGCTTTGTGATTGGCTGCTTCTGATACATTTCACCTGTCAGCTAAGCTAGTTCTCCTTGGTCACCTTCCTACTGCTGTTTTCCTCTCACATTGCCTTCCTGTTTAAGCCCGGGGGTGCGCCACACAAACGGAGTGCTCAAATGTGAACAGAGCTGCTATTTCCTGGTTTAACTTCTTTTTTCTTCTTGTAAAACCCGGTGCACGGCACGCACACCTGCTTACACTTTGTAAAGAGTGCTAGGCAGGTTTAGACACACCCCTAGCTTAGCTGTGCTCATCTAGGAGCAATCCAGAGCCACTGGACTCCAATCCACTTACAGTATGCCTGACACACACCCCCATGATGTCACCTATATCCTAGTCTTGCACCCAGCTATTCCTACTCTTACACTGATGGGACCTGTCTCACATGCTGGGGAAAACTGGGATTCACTATCCTTCCCCTCATTTGCATAGGATTGCCTGCTAATGCGTGGTTACATGTCCCACACTGAGCCTCCCCCATTAGCAACCACTACTCACTGGCCAGGTTGTCTTCTGCCTGCCATTGACTTGCATGGCAGAATACTGATTTTAGTTAGAATGCTCATTTTAAGTTCTTATTTTCTCCCCGATCCTGTTTGCGCATCGCTGCCCTATGCTTAAACAGCCGAGATCGGCGGAAAAAATATATATAAGTTGTTTTTTTTATTTTTTTTTTGTTTGCAATGCCAGTGGTCTTCTACTTGGCCATTGGCATGCTTGCTCAGTGATATACAGCCTTTATTTGGAGCTGTCATAGCTCCATTTTTGATTTTGCAGAAATGTACTCGGTTACTAACCGAGTACATTTCTGCAGATTGCACTAGTCTTGCACGGACTATTGCAAGCTTCCTGGATTGCAAATTCACCTCATTTGTAAGGATTTCTCCTGAAAATGAATTGATTTGCATACCAGGGCTTAGTCTGTGTACGATTAGTGCTGGAGCTCTCGTGCACTCCCCTGCTGGCTGTTCCTGGATTGCACAGTAGACATATTGCCTGCGTGGGCTCCTGCACTCATCCTGCACTCCGTGCAAGTTTTTGAGAATCCGGGGGTGTATCCTTCCAGAAATTAACGGCAATGCAATGCTGCTATTCCACAACTTTCTGAGTATTTAAGAACAGCCCTAGTTTGTTCCCAGTAAAGCTTATTTTTTCTTGGTAAATTGTTTCAAACTGTGATCACTTAAAAAGGAAAGACTTCTGAGTTACAGAATTCAAAGTCTCCAGAAAATACATGCTATGCTGTGCTATTTTATCTTCCCCATATTTCTTTCTGTGTGTGTGTGGGGGGGGGGGGCTTGAAGCTGTGACTGGTGCCTGTAGTTATATTCAGTTTTTCTCCCTGCACTGATATTATTATTATTTTTTGGATAGCACTGAAATTCCCTTTTATGTGTTACACTGAAACAATAATCAAATTAATATGTGGTAGCATAGTTCACTTCTTCTTCCTCTGTGTTCATAATTTTTTTGTTTGTTACTTATGTGTCATGAAATTTATGCAAACATAACTGTAAACTGTTGTAACTTTTTTTTAGGTTAGTGAACCCATCCTCATCCAACTCCTGAGCCACATATGTCTGAGACCACTGCTATATACCAAATATACTTTAGCCTTAGATAATTTTATCACAATATTAGCTAAAGCCAAGACTAGGAGAATATAATCAAATAGCCACATGACCAAGCGTAACATCATAATGGCAGTGTTCATAGTCTAGGGAAAAGTTTTATAAATGCCTTAATATTATATGTTAGTTTTTGTCTAGATATGTCATATCTTGGGGGGGGGCTGCATAATTATTGATCAATTTGAATCCTATAAATGCCATTTCATCTAAAATAAACAAGTCAAGGGTATAATAAATGGATTTTATACAAGTAACGCCTAGCCTATGGGAGCGCTGAAGGCAAGGAGGGCATTTCATGTTAACTCAAGTGAATCCTTGAGGGCCCTTTCAGGGCTCTCCAAGGGAGAAACTCCTATAAACCAGCATAAATGCCAAAAGGGTGTGGCAAAACCAAGGCAAACGCAGACTGGCAGCACCTGGGGACATGCCGTAAGTACCAGTCACATAAGTAACACACCTACAGGTAAAGGTGTAACTCTCAGGCTAATAAGACTTCCTTGACACAGTATGATTATTCATGGCTCAAGATGAACATTGGAATAATAACTAAAGATATGCAGTTACTGTCTATCTTCCAGTAATAGGAAAAAGGGAGTACGTGACTATGTCATTTACTAGCAGTGATTTATGGAAGACAGACCAGATTGACAGACATATTATTTTAACTCAAGCTACATTCATATCCCTCAATGAATTAACTCATTAATAGCTCTAAACTGTGGCGAATAAGGTGTGAAATGCCTGCATTTTGGGAGATGACTCACCTTCATCAAGAGCTTTTGCAAAAAGCAACTGAGATTTGTTATAAAGATATTTAATTTAGACACTAAATGAGTAATTTGCTTTAGATTCTCAAAAAGCTTCTAAACATTTCAGCTGCTTAATTGCACAAGCGAATATCATTCATTCAGTAAAGCAATTACATTTAACAGTGTTGATCGTGATTTCCAGGTCAGTGCACTTGCAGAAAGAAACAAGACATCTTAATGCTAATTTTGCAGAGAGCACTCTTATGGGCAGTTGTTTCCAATATTATATGAGTGTACGTTAACCACTCACTCATTATGAAATGGTTAGTATTTTTATTTTTTTACTGATTATATCTCTACTGTATAAATATACATTCTTCATTTCAAAGTACTTTCTTCTACTGCAGAAGAAAAATAGCTCTAGAGCCCTGCCAGTCATGTAGAACCATTATCTAATAAATTTACAGCTTCAGTGGAAGTGATTTTGGATCCGTTGGTGCTGGAAAGCTGGAAGTTTGCTGAGATCTAGGTAATGCTTATTTATCCCTTTCATACCTCTCAACCTGTAGACTTTGAAAATGGAAACAAATTATCTTGAAAACTAAGAACATAGCAGCTAAATATTTGGACATTTAATTAGCATAAAATCTGAATGCCAAATAGCACATACAGGGGTACTACTCAGAAACACTTAAAATACAGAGAGTGACAAAAATGATGCAAAATATAAGCACATTATCAAAGAGATACAGTAAAACAGGTAGACTTTAATAACTTGTATTGCAAACTTCTACCAGAAATGGTAATTTATTTTGCTTCAGAAAAAGAGAGGTGTTAAGATGTGTGTCTCTTTTCTTTAAATTATTGTTGCCACGTGCATGTTTGATGTAGTTTGGTTTTCTGTGCACTAGACAGCTCCAAAAATCACAAGTGATGAAGAAGATTCAGAACATTTTATGAAGGTGTAAATCAAGCCTGAAAAAAAGGGACATATCTCCAAAAACTTGGACATCCCATACAAGGGTAAATCAGGCCTGAAAATAGGTACATTCCTCCAAAATAGGGAAATGTGAGAGGTATGATCCCTTTGTTCACTCCAGTCCTTTGCTTTAGCTGTAGGAAAGAATTTTAATTTTCTGCATGTATGTAACTGCATCTGATACGTGTCAAAAATACTGATGATGTAAGCAACTTTAAGATGACCTTAATATAGAATTCATGCTTTGATATTTTGAGATCTGCGAAAGTGAATCAGAGGAACACAGGCCTTTTCATTTAATGAGCTTTTAACACATTTCAGCTTCTGAATTATGCTAATAAAAGCCATCTACTCCGAGCATTGCTTTGTGGCTTGCTTTGTGGCTACTGTGCAGCAGGGAGATAAATTAATAGCTGTCATGCCATCAAGAGAGGGGAGCACATCAAAATAAGACCCATTCATATTTTGCCTGAAAACCTGGAAGTCTATGATATGGCAGAATATTTATTGAGCAAGATCCATGAATGGTATATTTTCCTGCCATGTATTCATGTCACAATTACATTTAACAGTAAGGAAAACAGTATGTAATCGGGGTGGCATGCTGATGTCAGTTCCTTGCATAAGTAAGGAATGAATCATTGCAGTCTGTTCATTGTACACCTGACTTACACAATGTTACCATGATATACAGGAGGCATGGTCAAAGAACAGGCAAAAGGTTCCAAGCAGCAGTATGACTTTGACCCAGGACATCTTGCTTTTCTCGCTGACCTCACCCCTTGCTCAGAGTTAGTCTGGGGGAGGCCAACTGGGATAAGTAAACCTGGAAATGAGGAGAGGCACTGTGGTCTGCTGATGGTCAGATGTTCTTTTCTCGGTTAGGGGTCGCCACAGCAGAATTCCGGTCCGCTAATGATTGGCAGTCAATTTTTATGGTGTCGAGTTGCCAGCCTGACACCCAACCTTCAGCGAAGGCACGCCCATTCACACATGTCTTTCAGAGGCCACTCGACCATGGGGAGGACATGCAAACTCCACACAGAAGGCACTCCAGCTGAGAATTGAACAGGAGAACCTCTTGCTGTGAGGCAACAATGCTACTGCTGTACCACTGCGGCTTTCTGCTGATGGTCAGATGTGGAAGACAAAAACAGTGGAAAAAATTTAAAAAATGCAACATCACTGTATGAGGAGAGAGGCAGAGTTTGATAGGAGGAGTGAAATGAGCAATGAGACCTTTTAAGTATAAGTAAAGATTAGGTCTACATCACTCAGTGATCTTACACACTGAATACCCTGCCATATTATAGCATTACACCTTTTCAGGTAAAGTGTAGAAATGGGAGTTGTTCTGATATGTTCTCAGTCAACTTTACTCTCTATTCTCAAATCTCTGAATGTGCTAAGAAAACATCTACACCTCCTTTTCTTGTTCTTCTTACTTCTGTTCTTTGCACTTTTTCTTATATGTTTATTCACCACATTTGATGAGCTGTAAAATGGGAGACCATTTCTGAGATGTAAGATGCAGGTGAATTTCTTGCACTAATTTAATGTCATTTCTCAAAATGTGGAGTGTACTTAAAAGTCATTCTGCTTTTCCTGGGTAGGGGCTGCCTGAGCGGATCACTGGTCCGCTTATTATTGGCAATGGATTTTTACAGTGTCGAGTTGCCAGCCCAGTGTCCAACCTTCAGAGAAGGCATACATACATACACGCTCACATACCTACTTGCATGTCTTTTAAAGTTCAGTCAATCGAGTGTACTGATAAATATATATGTAGAGCCATAGAGCTTGAACTTATAAAGTTTGTTTGCACCTAAGCTGCGTCTTGTTCCACACTTGCTTGCAGTGTCAGCATTGCAGCTACACAGTTTTATTTTTCTTGAACCAATGGCTACAAAGAAATACTCCAAGTCAGTTACTGCCACTGTTTTTTCTTGCAGGTTATTCAGAAACTGCCTATGTAGATGTTAAAGTATGATTGCTCTCAGTAACCTACTTGCATAAAATATACTATAAAACCAAATCATAAGTAATGGATAAACATTCATTTAGTGCCAAACATTAGTATGTCATGCCAATATCCATCTTTTCAGAGATGGAAAATAATCAGCAAAGCATATATTTACAAAGCAATTTGACAAACTCGCAAGACATTGTTTCACCTTGACATAACAGTCTAATAATTCCATTAAATATCCCAGTAAAACTGTAATTGTAATTAAAGATTAGATGTATTTAATTTCTTTTGCTTTGAAGAATAACTTTGGAGTCAATAACTGATGAATTAATAACTGATAAGACTGTTTTAAGTGTAAAAGGGCTAGCCATTTATGAAAGTCACTTTCTACATACCATGAAGGATCTTTTAAATGATATTGAATTCTACTGCCCCTAACACACTGCCCCATTCATTGAGTGCCTAAGGCTTTGAAATGCTAGACTGTTATATTCTTCTTGTTTCTTAATTCTGTAAATCACTCTTAAACTAGTTTGTATTTATGAGCATCCAGTGGTACATATTGTTTAACCTTATGTGACCTGTTTGTAGTGATGGCACTTTGTTAGATCAGCTGTCACTTTTTATGAAGTCTTTAACAAGGGTTTCATTACTACTGACAAAGTGTGTTTAAAGGACACTAAAGAATGCAGTTTGGTGGTGTGATGCAAAGTCTTTAATTAATGACAAGGAATGTCTTTATTTATCATGGACTATCTGAGTCTTTCTACAAACTTCTTCAAAAGAGTGATACTACAGACACTCTGAAGACATGGCATGCATAAATTATCTGGTTATACAGATAGTTTCATCTTGCATTAACTATCAGAGCAGAATTTATTATGCTTAAATTGCAAGTTTTATTTGCTGGTTTAGCAAACAGTAACAACCTCCACTTTCTGCAGCTTTGCAATATGTATCTTTAACTTTTGAAAGACAGGGCAGCATTTTCTTTCACCATGAGACCCTTTTCTAGCTCATATTAGCCTTTTATAATTGTTTTTGCATGGGGTGGTTGTGTGACTTCTTTGCATGCATATCACAAGTGTGTGAAATTACTGATAATGATCTAGTGATCTATGTTTTCATTTATTTTAAAGTTTGATAATTCAGAAATGTTTTTTAGATATTATGACTTATAAGCAATAATGATGATATAATATTAATGTAAACGGGAAAGCATCAGTATTGTGAGGTGAGCAGTTCATTGCATTCTTAAACATGCCTAAAGATTGATTTATTATAATTAATAGGAATATGACACTGGGATCAGACTGTAATACTGACAATATTTTATTACAAGCAGACTAATACGGAGATGGATTCACACACACACACACACACACACACACACACACACACACACACACACGTATATATATATATATATATATATATATATATATATATATATATATATATGTATATTTATGGATCCATATCAGTTGATCGAGTTTTCAGAAACTCGAAATTCATATGGTTGAAATTATATGATCAAGTTTTTGAAAACTCAAACCTTTGGAATGGAGATCACGGTATAGTGAGGATTGGGAAATTTACCCTTTTCTTCACTGTAATGTGATCTCAGAGTTGGTATATATAATTTGCAGGGGGTGTGGGCATGCAGCCCCCCCCATATGGGGTGTAGGGGGCACTTCCCCCTCTACATTAATGTGAAAAGTAGATTTTTTATGTTTTATTTATTTATTTATTTATTTATGACATAGATCCATATACATATCATGTTAACCTACAAGGGCTGTATGTAAGATATATAAGCATGGAGTATACGGATTGCTTTTAAATTAACATCTCAATAAATCATGAGATGGATAGATAAACTCCCCTAACACTATGATTCTTCATCTTTACTTTTATATGTTGGTAAGAATTCCAGATCATCCAGTTTATAATATTAGGTTTATCTTGTTTCTTGGTCTGACCTTAAATGGCACCTCTTACTTTTGCATGTACTTTCCAAACAGAGTTTATTAATAAAAATAAATAAATAAATAAATAAAGGGAATAATGTGTGATAGTGTAACCACAATAAAGGGTTATACTCCTGCAGTTAAGAACAAACCAAAATTTGGGCCCATCAATATTAATGAAGTGAAAAAATTTTTAATTGTGGTTTTATATAATCAAATGCAGTGGGTAACACTCAATGAGAGTCAGTCCTAATAGAGAAGATGACAACCATAAATAAATGTAAAGAAGTGAGTTGACATCATAATAATATAATGATATATATATATAATATATAATATATATTTTTTAGGCCCATAAGCAATATATGTTAAACAAATATTGTCAATCAACAACATGGGTATTCAAACATCATATACCTGTATTAGATAGGCTCTACAAAACACAGCCCCCATGTCAAAATGAAGAAATGGATTGAAATTAGAATAATGTAGTATGACATATATAGGGGGTGTCATGAACACAGATCAAGCAAGGCTGAACAGAAATATATTTATATTATTTGCATAAGTGATCATTTAGACCCGGATGGAACAGACCCCCAGTGTTGTAATCCTTACATCATTACGAAGATCTTGATGTCAAATATTCTACTGGTGTTACTGACTAGAAAACCTTTGGATTTAGGCATATATGGGCAGGAGCCACAATGACCACAGGTTCATCCATGAAGTGTGGAGTTGTTATAAATAGTACCCCCACTGCCATGTGTTTAAAATGTGACAGGTAGAGAATATTCCAATGTTTATTGATAATGTTCCTGATCATATTTTTATTTCTAAGTTGTAATAAATCTGACACAAGTACCATGAATGAGAAGATTGATTTCTTATTCTGGTATTGTAATAGTTCTTCTCTTTCCTCTTTATTATTTACTCTACTCTGGGCAGACGAAATGTCTGTCTATCATATCCTCTATTTGTAAAACCTCTGACTAAGATCGAGGCATGTAACAGAGTGTTATATTGTGGTCAAAAAATTGATGGTATTTTTTTATCATATCACCGAAAATTCCAGTCCCCAAACATTATCATTAAGATATTCAACAAAATCCTGCAGTAACCCACATCCCTACGCCACCAGCCAACAGTCCGTCCAGTAACGCCTCCAAATGTCCATCTCAACCTGAAAGATGTTATGTGATGTATCATATAACCATAAGGACCAGTGCCCCTATATCAACATACACGTAAACATCCACAGGCCAAATTTAGTTTCTATGGATTTCTTCAAGTAACACTGTTTGACCTATTCTGGTATTAAAGTTTTCTCAAATAAAAATTTTTCACGATATGCAAATAATATAAATATATTTCTGTTCAGCCTTGCTTGATATCAGTTTTGCAGGAACAGTATCTAGTTAACAGATGCTGGTTATGGCTAAAAACTATATATGTTTTATACATACATATAATAATATTGATAAGCAAAATCATCTATTGGGCTCATGCTGTATTTAAATTAAAATGAAAAAAAGAAAACTTGACTGTACTGTTTACACTGAAGAAGGCTTTTACTCCTGCAGTTAAGTCACTAATACATTATTGTGTATAATGTTTAGTTGTATTTTTGACCACTGTAATTGAATTTTATGAAACTGCTTAGTTTGTCTAAAAATATCACGTAAATAAAATGTTGTAAGAGGGTATAAAGATTTAAAAAATCGCTCCCAATTAATAAAATAACTTTAGCATTGTATGGCCAGAAGAGGTGACAAGCACCTGTAGGTTATCTATCTGAAGCCCAAAGCAGGGGATCTACATTTACTTAGGTTCATAGGTAATTACTAGGCTAGCTGCCCTTATGAGCCATTTTAAGCTAGCAATTTCCTTTCCAAAAGTTAGAATCAAATCTTGTATTTTGTAACTATGAGGTAAACACCTTAACCATTACACCAACTCTAAAGCAAAATGAAAGTGGAAAGATTCAAACTCTGTACCCTTGCCACAGGAAGCACCTCACTAACAAGTTGAAGCTTTAGTCTTCTATACCATCTATAAGAGTTAACATGGGATATATGACATAGCTGACTTCCCAGAATGTTGAATGTAAAGAGGTGAAGATCAGAATGTCGTGTATTAATTAATGTTATCGATCATTTTCAAGATCGAAACCAATACATCAGGAAGCACGCATGCACAATGGTGGAAGTAATAAGATCCATGATGACCAATATTGGCAATGTGTACCAATCACCTCTATCCCAAAATGGGAAAGAAGTACAGCTCATGGATGGCCATGTAACCTAGAGAGAAAGAACAAATGCAGGAAGTACTGGGCATGCAAGTTAAATTACCTTCTGTAAAGGACGGGCATTTACAGAGACAACAGCAGATGGCAACGATTTGAAAAAGTCCACAGCCAGCCATCATAGCAGCAATTCCACAGAAGTTCATATGTATGTAGAATTTACAGACCTAAAAAAGAGAGCTGCACTGCTGAGCAATATATTCTATCCTCTGGTAGATAACTTAGTATGATACCCCCACACTGGCCCAGTAATCAAAGAGCCTCAGTCCTCACCACTGGCAACAGTGAGGGACGTACACAATGAGAGGATGACAAGTACACACACACAGTAAAGTGCAATTTCCCTTAAGAGCACACAGAGATCACAGTCAGTCTGGAGCTGGTTTCTCCCTCTCTCTCCAGATCCCCAATAAGACTCCCCACTGGCACAGCTATAGGATTGAGATCTCAGCCAAGTGGCCAAGCTAAGACCTCCAGCACCCTCTCTGTCCAACCAGTGCTTCGTGTCCCTCCCCAAGTAGCTGATACATACACACTTTATGATTCGAATGATATACAAACACACACACCTGTAAAAGGCTGGCACAGGTTTACTAGTTATGCCCCATTTTGCCCACACTATAAGGTAGTTCCAGCTGCCACCAGCCAACTCTTTATCAGCTACTGTAAGGCCCTTACAAAGGGTGTTCAATCCTACTGTGTAATGTTACTATTACCCAAATGGTAGTGTTGACCAAGACTTGCAAGGCTGTTGAGGAGTAGCCTGTACTGTGTTACCAAATACATATGCAAGTACTCTCAGAGTTTAAATATGTCTCACAAATATCAGCCATAAAGATAGGTTTAAATATATTTAATAAAAGAACAAGACAATACTTAGTAACTCAACACAGTGACTTCAGAGTTTAAAATCACAGGAAATATATTAAAACAACATTGCAGGACAGTCTCAAATAAATATAGAACACATATAAACTAATCTTTACTATATTGCTATCTATATCTAAAAGAGATACTATGCCCTGAATCTTACTTACAAGCAAGTGCAGATGTGATGATGACTGGATGTTTCCATGTCAAAGACAAAATACAAAATGTACAGTCTCTCTCTGAGAGAGTTCTTAAATCAATATCAAATATTACTGCTGGGTTAGCTTAGATGACATCACTTTTTGTCACATGGCTTTAGTTCTCAGGCTAAACAAAAACTTAACAGAATTTACATCTCTGTGTGAGAAATACATATCTCTCAAAACTGTGCAGCTGCTAGGAAGTCATAAAGCAATAAAACATATTTACATTTTAAACCTAATAACTACTTCTGCGGTAGCGTTGTCGCCTCACAGTTAGACGTTGCCCGTTCAATTCTCAGTTAGAGCGTTTTCTGTGTGGCGACATGCGTGAATGGGCGTTCCTTCATTGAAGGTTGTGTGTTAGGCCCGGCAAGCCAGTACGTAAAAATTAATGCCAATCATTAGCGGACCGGAGTTCCGCTGTGGCGACCCCTAACCGGGAAAACCCGAAAGAAATAAAGAAAGAAACAAACAAACCTAATAACTACTTCTCTCCAAGATAATAGAAAAAATTTCTAGCTCCTTGCTGCATTGAAACTAACTTTTATAGCACATTGTAAAGCACTTAATTTCAACTTATTTTCTTGAAGTTTTGTAAGTTAATGCAACAATCTCTCTGTGTTATGTTATTCTCTATGACTGTACTTGTAAAGAATATGTATATTAAGTATGTTTAAAGTAAGTTGAGTCTTAATAGTCAAAAATCCTTTTTTAATTTTGTTTACGAAATTTCTTTATTGTATTTGGAGCTTTTTCCCCTGGGCCTCCTGTTGAAGTAATTCTGAGCTCTTCTAGCCCACAACATGAGAACATGGCACCTTGTGCAATCCTGCCAACGGTATCAGCAACATATGTTTACCTAACGGAAGGAAGGCTTTGCATTTTCCTTGGATGTGTTGTGGGTTTCAATGCTGTTTCAATGAATGTGAGTTTCAAGAGCAGAGAAGTTTTAATGCCAAGTCTATTTTCATTGTAAGACAGTATTGCTTTGTTTAGCAGATGTCTGTTAGTATTTGTGCATTGTTGTGCTGCAAAATGCACAAATAAAATCCAAATAATCATTGTAGAAGTAAAGCAGTATGCACACATTAGTGTTTATGGTAAATGGGACAAAATAGCCAGGGAATGGGACATTAGATTGGCTGCAGGGGGACTAAGGTGCCATATTTTGGTTGTCTGTTCTTCAGTTTGCGCTTGATAGTTGGTATACCACAATGCCATTGGAGTGGGCAGGGTTATGTAAGTATGTATGCAAATTAGATGTTAATCAGTGTACAGATTTGTACCTATTTTTCATGGACCTTGTCCAGATTTTTGATGTTTCCAGGTTGAGAGGTATGTCGATGTTATGAGTTTTAGATGTTTTGAATGTTTGATCTTATGGTCTCTCTGTTTTGAAATTAGATGTTATGAGTTTTCGATGTTTTGAAGTAGAACTATATATATATATATATATATATATATATATATATATATATGTACATATATTATGCACACACACACACACACACACACACACACACACACACACACACACACACACACACACACACACACACACACACACACACACACACACACACATATGAACATCAATTGCATCCATGGCTATGGCTGTGAATTTATACATGAGAAATTTGATTGTGATCAAATGAATGCCAAACCATAACAACTACTAATCCATGCTTCACTCCCATCTCGCCTCCAAATGGGAATGTCCTTCACATGCTCCCACCTAAAACACCCACACCACTAACTACACTCCTAAATCATTTTTCTTTGCAAAATTTAACAATATGTCATAGGTCTTTCTCTTTACATCTTTCCAAATTATTCTTTATATTATATATTATTATTATACATCTTTCCTATTACTTTTGCATGCCCCCCTCTAGCCTGCCTTACACATATTCTCAAACTGACACTCTCTTAATTGCTAAGCAGTGTATCTATTAATGTAAAACTGTAATTTCCTGTACATAATAATTTTGATATAATATACTCACATTATATGTTACTAATGTGGCAACTTTCTGTATTTTTGCCTTTTCCAAGTTTTACAAAACTCTGTACTTATATTTTGTAATGTTGCAAATGTTTGTATTTGTATTCAGAGCTTTTCTCCTCAGGTCTCTACTGAAAATGGGCCACAAGCCTAGCTGGACTAACCCGGTTAACAAACAATAAATAAATAAATAAAATAAATAAATAAATAAATGCATAAATAACTAACAAAAGAATGTATATTCTCAGCTCAGGGGTGTCAGAATATATTATTTAAGGCACTGCACACCCCCTCTACATACCTTTTAACCTCTTAGCTGAGGAAAACCGGAGAAAGCTAAAAAAATAATGAGAGGCAAAGGGCCAAAATTAGGGGCAGGTTTTGTCCTTATATACTTAGAAAGTTGCTGGAATAGCAGACTTTGCATTAGCGTGCTTTTTCTAAAGGTTACCAAGTCTGAAACTCAAATGTCTGCTGTTATTTAGTGACAGCAGTACTCACGGATTTGCCAGAAAAAAGACAAACATTACAAGGAATAGGCCAAAATATGACACAAAAACTATACACATATAGCAAAATCAGGGACATTTGAGAGCATCTATGCCCACCGACCACCCACACACACACACACATATGTGACCACCTCAATTACAGCCACTTATATGACTATAACTGTGACTGTACACCCCCAAAATGTGACTGTGATTAAATGGATGCATAAAACATAAATTAACTGCCACACAAAAATGTATCTTCTCAACCCACTGGTGGCAGAATACATTGTGCACCACAAACTTCCCTCCACATACCTTTCAATCTCTTACCACAAGAATCTACCGGAAAGCTAAAAATAATGGATGACAAAGGATCAAAATCAGGGGCATATATTGCTGTTACATATTTCAAAAGTTACTAGAATAACAGGCTTTGCATTAAAATGTTTTTCTTTTTGGAAATTATTACATCTGAAACTTAAATGTCCACCATTTGTGAATGATGTCCTCACTGACTTGACAGAAAAACACAAACTTGGAAAGGAGCAGACCAGAATATGATGCAAAATCAGAAATATTCTGGGAAATCAGGGATGATTGAGGGCATGTATGTCCCCCCAGGCATGCATGCTCATACACTCTTTCTCACAATTAAAATGCTTAACCTCCCTAAATACTAGATAACTTGCACACATAAGGCTACTAAGGAAAGAACAAGTGCTCATGTACTCATATTTCAGCCACATTCCATTACTTCTCTCACTTTCAGTCAAAGGGTGATTCCATCTCAGACAATCATCTGAGGCAGCTTTACCCAACAGAAATGGTTCTTTGCTGCTTAATATAGCAGCTCAATGAGTCATTTTTTTAATGTTTCAGGAAGACCTATAATAATACATAATAGCCTTAATCCCAGATTGGAGTAAATGTAGTTCCAGGTTGCTTTGGAAACAGCCTGACAAGAGGCTTAACCAGTTTCTTTATTTTAGGGGACCTTGGACGTTTTTGGAACTTTGCACATGTCATACAGAGTTCTGAGCTTAGTAACATTAATGGCAATGGTGAAGAAAAATATTAGAAAAGAAGAAAAAAGAGAAAAGTAAACAAAAAATAATAGCATTTCCTCACAGCAACCCTTTCATCCAGTACCATGAGCTGACCCTGCCCATCACTGTCGTTATTCCATCAGTTCAACACATTACTGATCTTCTTCTTTCATACTGACATTTGACCTTGCCAAGTATGATCCCTTTTTCTCTTAGTACAATTGTCTGCAGTATGACACTCACCATTTTGTCATTTGAGCTTGCAGGGAAGATTTGTTTTTCAGACAGTCTATCGCATATGCAGTGTTCTTTGTCAATACTATAATTTAAATGCATTAGTTTTCTTTCTGTTTTGTTTCTTCATTGTCTGACATTCATAGCCATGTGACATTATTCAAAATACCTTTGACTGGACAAGTGGAATTTTCAACAGACTTCTCAACTGTCCCAACCCTATTTCTGGAGATAAGTCCTTATTTTCAGGTTTGTTTTACCCGTTGGCATATTTATCTGAATCACCCTCCGCACTGCATGACCAACATACTAGTAGCATCAGTAATTTAAAGAACGTGTACACATATCCCTTTTTCTAAAGCAAAAATAAATACCCAAGTATAGTAAAATTTTACAATACAGTTCAATAATGTCTATAGATTTTACACTGTCAATTTGATAATGTACTTATATTTTTTCATCAGTTTTGGCACTCTGTGTTTTTTAAATGAGTCTCTGAATAGTATTCCACATTCTTACTGGATGCAGGAAGATGTATGTGCTATTTGCTATTCAAACTGTATGCTAATTAGATGTCCTAATTTTTGGCTTGATTTTCCTACTTTTTAGGGGCCTTTGTTCTTATTTTCCAAGTTTGCAAGTTTTGAGGTATGATTTCCGTATAGAAAGATATTTCTCTGCACTTGAAGATCATATATGAATCATTCGTGGCTTTCTGCCAAATATGATTTGTCACTGGACGTCTTGGCTGCTTATTGTTTTATTATTGTTTATTGATCAAAGTAGACTGAAGTTGGAGAGTCTTACTGGGGGTCTGGAGAGAAAGAGATGAACCAGTCCCTGGACTGAGTGTGTTCCCTGGGTGTTCTTAAGGGAAATTGTGCTTGATGCAGAGAGGTCTGCATCTGGAAATACTGAGTGTATCCATTTGTATTCCAAGTGAATGTCCCTCTCCAGTATCAGTGGTGAGGATTCAGGCTCCTTGATTACTGGTCCAGCATGGGGACATCACACTGTTAAACAAAACCTTCCAGATCGTTAGCACTTTCTTTCCTCCTAGCTTCCAACTTTCCACAGGAATTCCATCTATTACTGGAGATTTTCCAGCAGATTAACTGTACATCACCATTTTTACCTCACCTCCTCCTATGTTAACTGTTAATTGTTGAGCCTCAACTGCCTCTAACCTTGGTATACTTACGTGTTTCATAAATATTTCCATGTCTGCACTTTTTTGATTTCCACAGTTACTTGCTTTATACAAATGTTCATAAAAGTTTCAGAATATTTCTAATACATCTACAGGATCTTTGGTTATTTTTCTTGTTATAGGCTACCTCAGCTTGGCAACAATGCTTTCTGCTTTCTGTTGCCTAAGTTACTGTGGTAAAAGTATTTTTGTACTCTGGATTTATTATAAAAAAAACAGCAATCTTTCTAAACTCGTGCATTATTCAGATATTTCCTTATTTTCTCTTTAGCACATTGCAGTTAGGCATCTTCTTGTTCTATGAGACTGCCCTTATTCTGCAATTCTTTAATTCTTAACCATATCTATTTTTCTTTTATTACTACCCTGTTTTTAAACTCCACTTTCAGTTTATTCCACTCACTAGCTATAATTTCTGAAGAAATGTCTTTCTGCACTAATAACATTTAAATAATTTCCACTACCCATTCCTTAAATTACTCTTTTTTAACTGGTAGGTAGGGAAGAGCCAGTGTCTCATTTTTACCTCATTATCCTGCATTTTTATTTTAGTTGTTATTGGCGTATTATCTGAAATGTTGATTGGATATATGCCAAAGCTTTCAATTAATTGCACATACTCCTGTGAAATATAATTTCTGTCTAGTTTAACCCAGTTATTGTACCTTGGGAAATAATATGTAAATTCCTTCTACTGAATTCATGTCTTCCATAATAAATATTTTTATAGATTTCTTCAGAAATCTATCCTCTTTTGTTATATTTTCCCTGGGTCCCCCAGATACATCCTCTCTGTTGCAAATCAACTTTCAGTCCTCCACTAGGTAATAATCCTTATTGAAAGCTGATTATTTCTCACAGCATTTTCTTAAGCTTCATAATAACAGTTTTAGGTGAAAATATAAATACATCCCAGCATAATCCTCCTCCCCTGCAAGTATCGCCTTACTACCACAAATCTACCTTTATTATCTTTTTCCACTTCTATTACTATTGAAGATATTCTAGTAATTACTTTAAATGCTCCCCATTTTCTTTGTCCCTGGGACATTCCTAATATCCATTATTAAATACTTTTTAATCAAATTCACATGCTCACTTCTTTCCAAATGTGTCTCCTGTAGCATTGCTATTTGCATTCTGCATTTCTTAACATAAATCAATATGCTTACCTTTTCGTCTATACATGTGAGGTCATTCACATTGCAAAATAATATGGACAGCATAGCCATTATGATATGAAGTTGTTGTTCTTATCTATTATATAGGACAGCCTTTTGAATGTCTATTTCCAGATTTTATGTAACATGCCCCCACTAATGCTTGTCAGGTTGATCTTTTATATAGTTGTTCCTTGTCATCTCCATTTGAATCTATGTTACATTTTACAAGACGTTCTTTTATGAAAACTCTCAAACAGAAAAACAAATACACATCCAGAACACCACTATAGCCTATTAACTTAAAGCAAATAAACAAAACTATGCACATTTCAAATAATGAAGTTTAACCCTCCTAGTAGAAACAATTGTCCCAAATTGATAGCTGCACCCACAGGCATTAACTAACTTTAATAAAGGCTATCCATGCTAAGGTACATGTTGCAGCCTGTGCTCCTACTTAAAATAATTGCTGTTTGTTCTTGTCTTGTATTTATTCCCATCCCAGATGTGAAAATAGCTTATATACTTACAGAAAACGTTAACTTTTTAAACATTAATCTATGTTTTTTATGTCTTGCCCCTGTAGTGAGCCTGTCTCCATGGAAACATAAGAACTAATTATAAAGCTGCCCTCAGCTGCAGACATCTCAACTCATACTGAACATCTATTTGCTAAAGGAAAACTTTTATTTACATTCAGTGTTCTCTTATTTATTTTATTGTACATAAGTGTGCGTGTCACATGTAACCATTTGACAGCATCTCATAGCAGTGGAGGAAGACATGTACATTCTACTCATTACGCCTACACATTATGTAAACACAGCACAAATGTGAGCACTCTGTGACCATGGTTGTTTTGAAATATATATATAAACTGTGTTATGCATATATGCTTTCATCATACGCATACACTTAACTTTCTTCATTATGATTACATTGTTGTAAACAATAATGCAAGCTTTGCAGTGTTCTGCCTTTATCTGGTGGCAATCTGATCTGTTTCCCCTGTGGTACACAACATTCACTCTGACCATCTGACCATTGTTCATTTGTCTCTGTATGAGTCATCATGATATCTTAGGTCACACAAATCATGTGTACACCACAATGACATCAAATATTACACACAGCATATGAGAAACCTGTATCACAAACCGCTCAACTGTCCCTATTTTAGAGAACGTTCGTGTTTTCAGACTCAATTCGCCTCTGCACATAATGTCACTATTATCAAGTTGACGCCCCTATTTTCAGGCTTGATTTACCTCTTCACACAATATTCAGAATTCCCTTCATCACATGTGATTTTTGAAGCTATCTAGTACATACAAAATTATACTACATAACCAACATGCTAGTAGGACCAATAATTTAAATAAATTATTACACTGTCTCTTTGATCATGTGCTTATATTTTCCATCATTTTTGTCACTTTCTTTTTTCTAAACATGTTTCTGAGTAGTATCCTACATTCCTACTACAAGAAGGAAGATTTGTGTGCTATTTGGTATTCAAAGTTTATGCTAATCAGATGTCCAGATTTTTAGCTGGATGTTTTTAATTTTCAAGGGCCTTTGTTCCTATTTTCAAAGTCTGCAATTTGAGAGGTATGCTGTATTTTGTTTGGTATAGTATATAATTTTGTCCAGATCTTCTGTTCCTAACATATCTTAATTATCCAATATACAATACGTATACAAGAATCCATGCATTTGCTCATGTATTAATATATTAGTATTTCATAGTATTGTAAAGTACTACAATAACATGCATATAGTTGTATCAGGGTTCACTACAGGCAGTCAAGTTCCAAGTGTTCGAAAATCCACTGTCTCAAAGACAGGGACTCAAGCACATTGTAGCTTTTGTGGTCTGCTGCTCATGATTAGACTTGAATATCAGTTCAGGCAACCGGCTGTGGGGAGGGAGCGGGATGGTGATTATAGTATTAGGGAGCAGGGGGATAGAGTTAAGGAGCAGGAAGGGAGTTTTATACTTAGATCATGGGAAGGAAGTTTAAGGGTTAGGGAGTGATCAGAGAGTTTAGGTTTAGGGAGGGATCAGGGAATTTAGGTTTATGGAGTGGACATCTAAGGTAAGGGAGCAAGGAAATTTAGGTTTATGGAGTGGACATCTAAGGTAAGGGAGCAAGGAGCTGGGTTGTGAACTTGGTGGAAGTTTCAGGGTTAAAGTTTGGGTTCTGGTAGGCTATATAGTTTTATAAGGTCAGGTTTGGAGAGGGCTTTGTAGAAACAGGAGATCAGGCTAATGGGAGTTTGAGCACTTGCTTTTTTTCAACAAGTAGCAGTGAGAAGGAGTATCTCAAGCTACAAGCATGTGAGAATCTGTACAACTCCTGCTATTAACAAGTTGTTCTTTTCTGTCTGCTACTTATATTTACAGTTTGCCTAACATTTCTCTCACACAAATTTCCTACACACATTACATTCTTCACTGTCAAATGTATTTCCTCAACAAGTCTGTTATATTCTACACAAAAGGTAAATTCCTGTAACAGACATACACATAATATGGTGGCATCCAGATTATTAAATGAGTGTTTGGGCTGTTCCTGTGCATTTATGTTTACTGTACATAACAGGACCAGGACTAGCAGATGGAAAGTGTACAAAATGCATTTCACCAATTCCAGAAATTTTCACAAGGAGATGGCCTCTACTAACTCAGATGTGGGATATGTTTTGGAAGGTGCTGAATGGTCATTTGTGTCCCGGTCTGTACAAATTTTAGATGTTACATAATGATGACCTGAATTCCATCATGTAGGAGTAAGAAGAGTTATAATGATAGTAAGAGTGAGACAGTGTCATCTTGAATGGGGCAAGAAACTGCTTGAGAGAGTAAGATGAATATTAAGGCAGTGCAACTTTAATGCCATTTACAGACAGGTAATATATTACTTTAAATATATATATATATATATATATATATATATATATATATATATATATATATGGGTTTTTTTTGAAAATCATTACATCTGTTTTTACATGTTGTCCAGTGATAAGTTGTCACAAAAACTACTAACTATAAACTGCATAAATTAAAATCATAAAATGCATAGCCACCAAACTGTGAAGAGACCGTTGTAAAAACATTTTATATATAGGCTTCTTACTGAATATAAAAACTTTAAACTTATACACAGTACAGCAATAAACTTTTAGAATTCGCAAGCAGTGTAATCACATGCTTACAAGCTACATAAACAACAACCAACAGTTCATCAATGGTACCTATGAGTGGATCTTGTTCAAAATGTAGAATAAAATAGCAATGGATTAGGCCATAAATTCATTCAAAATTAACAGAACATTCTTACATCTTTGTATTCTAACCCAGTTACACAGAGTCAAGCTTGGTTAAATTGTGGGTTAGAGAATGGGCGACCTGTAGATTGCCCTCTTAGCTCACAAAATCTAGATACAGCTTAAAATAAATAGGAACAAAGGTTCAAAAATAGGAACAGATTTTAAATATTGTGCTTATAAAATTAGAAAGTTGCTTAAATCACAGGATTTGTATTAGCTTAAATTTTCTGAAGGAAATAAAGCCTGAAACTCAAATGTATGTCATTTTGTGACTTCAATACCCAATGACTGGCAGCAAACCACATATTTTAGGAGTAAGGGAGCAAAACATGAAGTAAATGTATGGATATTTTTAACGTGTTACATTTTGGATGTAAAATACTTCAGCCAACACAATTTACATACACTACAGCAAGTATGAAACATTAGAGGATGAACTAGGTCATATCAAAAATATATAAAAAATAAAGTAATACAAACAAATAAGTAAGTATAACACAACAATTATGCAGATTGTGCAATTCTCTAAGTATAATAATGCCCTCCAGAGTATACTGAGCCTCATAACACCCCTAGGCAGACATTATTTACATAGTAACCCACACCCTGTTGGGCATTATTGCTTGCTTTATAATAATGCCAGACAAAAACATGCAATTGGAGTTATGCAGCTCTTAATAATACAAACTTTTGACTAAGAAACATTAAAAACACATCTTCAGGACTTTTACTATTTTATCCTTGTAATGAGATACCAAAGAAACTAAACATACTGTGTATCTCTGGACTCAGATGGGTAATTGCCCCATCTTCTTTCAAAGGGAAGTGAACTGCCCTCTGTAATCTAACATGCTTCTGTAATCAATTGTGTTTCAGATTTAAGGTTTCATTCCTTGACAATTATAAGCTTATTTACGATAGGCAGAAGTCATTTGATTTGCAGTTTTTTCTTATTCCAATCTGACTGTTGATGCTTAAAAACAAAACAAAAAAAAAATTCCTAAGAGAGCTGTGTTAAAAAAAACAGTTTTTGCAAATTCAACCCAGAGTTACCTCCATGTTCACACAACCATGAGGAGATGAGTCATTTATAGCACAGATGAAACATGTACTTGTGTGTGTTCTGATATCATAGTATAGCACATAAATACATTAAAAAAAAAACAAAACAACTGAGGACTTCTCATTCTGGGGAACTGGGACGGAGTGATTACAATTGATGAGATAGCTGTGGTTGAGGGCCATTTTTATGACTATCTTTTTGTTCATGTTTTGTATTTTTGACAAGTGTATTGTTTAGTTCTGAGAGTTCATTCATTGTTTTAAGTAGGGAATAGATACATTTCAAGAACTTTCTTTCTTGTGACTGTGTATATATGCTTCTCCCATTTCTAATTTCTCCAAATGTTTTGAGTTTCTAATACAGTAACAGGAATGGATCTCATTCCAAAGTCAAGGTATGATTAATGTTCAAGAGATTAGTCTTGCTTCAGTCTTTGATGTTTGACAAGAGTGCTCTTCTCAGCACCCACAGTGTACCAGAATTACTTCATTCTGCAATTCATACAGGGTTACATATACTGGTAGCATATTTAAGTATGGTTGTAAATACTTTTTTGTTAGTCCTGTCCCTCCTGCTACTGTTGGAATTATCTAAGTTTCTTTCTTCCACATTGCTCTATTTCTGCTTGCAAATCCTGGTACTTTATGACTTTGTACCTCTCAGTAAATAAGACACTGTCAAATTTAAGTTTAGTAATTTCAAGGATTAATGCTACTTTTGTCTTTTTTTAATTGGCCTAATATATTTGGATTTCTTGCATTGATCCCATGTGATGTAATCTTCATCACTGTCAGTAAAGCTTTGTGGTTGATGTTTTCAATGTTTCTCAACTACTTCCATATTGTAGTCTTTGCACAATCCTTAGTGCAATAGTCTTGCCACATTATTGTACTTTTCAGTCTACAGACCCTCAGCCATGAGTGTATAACTCCTAGAATATTGCTCCTAACATTGCAGCAACAATATCACTGAATGCTGCTCCAGATGTAAATTAACCCCCCCCATTGTGTTGTGCAGTAAACATTATGCTGCTTGGATGGCTTACTGTGGAGCAATCTTTTACTTAACAGGATCGCTATTGTAGTTCAGAGGAAGATACCACAACTGTACAGCTTTCCTCTGCATTGTATCAGCCTCATATTATCTACAGTAACATATTCTGGTGCTCCTACATAATGAAATAATATTGTATGCCTTTTTGTCTCTGACTTTTAAGGATAACTTTTTTCTATAATCATCAATGATGCATGTTAAACTCAACCTAAAGATGTAAGATTTCTAATATTTATTAAATAATATGGATGAATCTGATAAGGTTGTTCAGTTTTCTAATCTTTCAAAGCACTGTTATAAAGACATACAGTTTCCAACAGTGTATTTTTTAAGTAAAGAGTAGGTCATATTTTATTTATGTTAGCAATGGAGAAGCTGTTAAATACATATTTCCAATTTCATTAAAAAAATGAATTAATTTCATATTCACCTTTGTTAATTACCAAAATTACTTTTAAGTACTTGATGATTATTTAACAGCCACAAGCTAAACAGGCTAATATTGCGATTATAATTGATTAAAATTACTCAGTATAGAGCACTTTAGTGTATATTTCAAACTGCTTAAGTCATTATGTTGAATATTGTTACTCCAAATTCTTTGAGAAGTTATTTATTAAGGGGCAGATATGTATTTTTAATAAACTGTCTATATCTGTACTTGTTTGTAAATGTTCCGTTTAAAATCAGGTATATAATCACATTTAATATCTTAAAAATGAATATCTTTCTATGCATAATTCTTTCTTATAAATTTGCATTTGCATCATCTAAGTCTGCTCTTGTCTCCTGGTTACCATAACATGTAGATTTTCAAAGAAAAGGAAGAATATAACATAAAGAAAAAAATAATAATGGATACTATTTTAATTATGGATTTCATGCCCTGTCTTGTCAATGCAAACAATAAAAACTGCCCCCCCCCATTAATTAATTATTTATTTGTTTATTTTACATTTGTTTACCGGGATAGTCCGACCAGATACATGTCCATTTTCAGCGGAGGCCTGGGGAGAAAAGCTCCACAAAGACAAACTTACATAGATTACACAGAAGTTAACAATTATAAAAACAAAGTGATTATATACAATGGGTTAGTAGTGTTCCCTAGTAGGGACTCACAATTGTCATGGACAGACAATTAAAAGTAAGAGACATCAGACTGGAAGCAGAGCTTGGTGATGTAGTTACAAGTTATGATAATTGCAGAATATGCTTTTAGTTTATAACTTAATCAGGGTTGGTACATGGGCATAGCTAATTCACTTTGAGATACTGTTTGAGGTTTTTTTGAAGAGACTTTTGGAGGATTGTAGGGTTATATAATTTGACAACGAATTCCAGGTTTTGCCAATGAAGTTGGCAAACAGGGATTCACCATCAGAGTTATTAGCTTTGTGGGTTTGGACCAGTAGTTTATCGGCTGACTGTAGGGATCTTAGATTGCTATATGGCTTAATAATATTTTTAAGTGAGAGGGTATCCTCAGGGTGGTACAAAATTTTGTGCGCTATTAAGAGTTGATTGAATTGAATTAAGCTGGGCAGTTCTATGCAATGCTTCCCTTCCATCCAGTCTGCATTCTCTTTCTCTTACTGGACCAAATGCTATGTTCAAAACCAGCTTCTGCCATTCCTGTTACCAGTGTGTCTATCATCAGACTCGAAAAAGCCCCAGGACCTCTAAATGGCAGATTGCACCCACAGATGCACATATATACAGCATGTTTGGTATGCTGTCAGGCACTTTATTTACCACCACGTGATCCTCAGATTCTGCCATTCTTTATTTGCTTTTGCATGGGGCACCTCTAGGATACTGATCTTACAGTAGACTCCCTCTTACCTTTTCTCGTTTTAACCAGACTCCGCTTTAACTGGACATCAACTTTCTGCTGTAGCCGTAGCAACAGAAAACAGAGAAGAAGAACACTTCCACCTCCTGGCACTCTTCAATCATATAATATAGACCCAGTATGATAAGAGTGAGAGCAAGTCATAGTTTTATCAGTATGGGGTAGGGGTGTAATTTGTGTAGGCTGGGATGCTAATCAGTGCCCCCACGTGATGAGTAATATATGAATTAACCCATTCTGTGCCTCTGTATATTTAAAAGTACAGGAAGTATGTCATGGCTTGTGTCAGACTGTGGCTGCCTTGTGGTAAATCTGTACAATGAGACACATTCTGTAGAGATGATGTGGACAGGGTCTGAATCATTATTAATATCTTTCAATTTTGTCTTCTTCTGGATATGTGTTAGACATATATTTCAATTTCAGTACTCTGCCTTAATATCATTATACAACTTTTACCTATTCCATGTCTCTAGACCTTATGTATTACACAGTCTTAAGTCATGTATTGTTTCACTGAGGACAAATCGAAAGTATGGTCTTTTTCACTTGGGGATGCATTATGATTTGTAACTTGAATGACAACTGCACATAAACTGCAAGGATGAGTTGCACAGTGGGCCATGTGAGCTGAGCATTCTTCTATAAATGAAGCATACAATGCTTATGGTCATTGTAATTACAGCCTGAAATGCTCAGCTGCACAATGTGGCTTCACATTAGACACAGAAAGAAAGAAAGAAATCATAGATCACTTTAAATTAATAACCACTAATGTTCCAAAAGGAATGCAGCTGTATCTGCAATAAGGTAAACTGAGCTCTTCTAATACAAAACTCACACATCAGTACTTACAAGCCTTCATCCACCTACCATTACAAGATGGAGTCACTTATGACATAGGCAGTCATACATTTATAAACCAATAGAGTATTCCAAAGTGGATGAATGGTTTCCTGAAAAAAAATGCAGCAGCAAAAATATAAATGGAAAAACCAAGCATGGCTTAAAAGTAGCAGTTATACTTTTTATTGGTAAGTGCTTTCACTCAGATAAACGATGCTTCATCAGACCATACTCACAGATAAACCATCACCGTTTAAATACAATAAAACAGTTCAAATCTAAATTCATGACTATTAAACTACCAATTACAGCTGAAAAGATAGATGCAAAGTAACCAACCATGCATAGATAATATCAGTTCATTTAAGTAAATCCTATGTCTTTAAGATAGGTCTTAAAGAGACCTTTCCATTCAGAGCTAAGCCTTTGTCAGCCTGTAACTTAATGATCCATCTAATCTCATGTTTCTCTATTGTTCATTGGTTCATAGGTTAGTACTAAGCTAACTACCCTTGTGAGCCATTGTAAGCCTAGCCATTTATTCCTTGTGAGACTCAAACCCTGCACCTTGTGTTTGTAAGGCAAACACCTTAACCATTAGGCCACCCTCCCTTCCTGAAGTAATCAAGCCTCTGATCTTGTCTCAAAAGTTCTATGTCCATAAAGCTAAAACTATGAATTTCATTATACTCCATAACATGTTTGGCTAGAGCATTCTTATCATTGTGAGCACATATGCTATAAATATGTTCTCTCATACATTCCTTGAGGGAACAATTCGTCTTCCCAAATAAAACAATTGACATATTCCACAACATGCTAAATAAACTAGATTCCTAGTGAAATAATCTGCATTCACTTTAAATACATGGCTAGTATGTGTAGTAGGGTGTATGAAATGATTGCAACTGTTAATATACTTACAAAATCTACAGTTGTTGCACATTAAGTTTCCTGGACATCCAGTTAAAGTCTCTCTCACTTGCATATTATTCCTATAGCAGAGAAGTCTCTTCAGAGATATTTTATTCTTAAAATAGAAGTGCAATTTTTCCCCCAATAATCATCTAATTTTGTCAGCCGATAAAAGAATCAGCCAATTTTTTCTAACTATCTTACATATATTATCAATATCACTGATTAAAAACAGAGGGACTGACACACACTGCCTATTAGGGACACTGGTAGTAATACCTGTGTCAGTTTTAGAGGGCACTGAAAAATACAGTTTGGCTCGACCAGATGTCATGTGATTAACATCAAACCTCATCTGTTCTATCTCCTTAGTTTTATAACCTCTCTCAGTTAATTCTTGTTGCATTACATTCAAATCTTCTTGAAATTTCTTGTCATTATCATTCAACCTAGGTACTCTCATCCCTTGTCCCTTTAAGATGTTCCTGTATATATAACCAGGATGTATACTATTTCTATGTAACAGATTATTCCTAGGACATGTTTTACTATAAAGACCTGTACCAAAAGACAAGTCAGAATTTCTATTTATTCCGACATCCAAAATATCAATCTCATATATAGAAAAATTATATGTAAACTTCAGATATGTGGTAGTGCTATGGAGATATTCAACAAACTCAGTGAGTAAATCCAAGGATCCAGTCCACCACAAAAAGATATCATCTAAAAATCTTCTGTAAAATTTAACAAAAGAGGGAAACCTATATTCAGCTACAAGAGATAATTCTTTACCCAGTGATTGTTTAATGGTTACTTTAGGTATTTCTTCTTTATTTACAGTTATTCCTAACACTTTAGGAATAGAATTGGTTGAGTTGTTCTTGACACAGAATAGTAGATATTCCAGTAAACAAATGTATCTGATTTTTTTGTCTTTAGAACTGATCATTGAGAATAATGTTTTTCTATTTGATGTGCTGTATTCTTTACAGAAGTTGGGCTTAGCTATGGGCACAGCTACGTCAATATGGTTTTAGCATATTGGGAAAGTGCACACGCTTTTGAAGGGAATAGGTGTACCACTTTTGTTAAATTTCTGTAAGCCTTTCTATAATCCTGTCTTTGAACTGTGTACTGCACATGCGACTATGGCTTAATGTGTAATCACATTTTGTTTGCATTGGTTTGACATGCCACAGGGTAACAAAAAGGTATGAGGTTATGTCTTGTTTTGTGAATGAAAACTTACTTGTGGGAATTGCAGTCCCTCTCTTCCTGAGTTATACCGCAGTGTTAGTCTTCATATGTCTCTGTCAAATGTGTTTTAAGGTATCTCATTATCTCTAAAGTAATCTCCTAAGGCAACACAGCAGATCTGTTCTTGTTCTTGTTTTTACAGTTTCAAAATATATGTATGACTGTTCCCCACAGTCCATTAAAGCAGTGTATCTGAATAGTTTCTATAAAGTGAACAGACATCTTAATCCATACTAGAGTAAGTGTGACCACTTCAAATCATGAAGTGAACATTTTATCTAGCAACACATGTTTTAGAGGTGCTTGTTATTATATGTAAACAATAGAAAAGGAGACATTAGACAATCGAATAGGGAGAGGTAGTAATAACTAACACAAACAAAGGGAATGCAGTAATCATCTTGGGTGTGGTTGATTATAACTCTCTGGATTATTTAAATTGGTCCTTTTGCAACTGTGTGACAATTTTTGTGAATTATTTTTGAATCCCACTGTTTCATTTATGAAAGAAATTGATTTTTTTTTCTTTTTTAAACATGCATGTGATAATACGATTATTGATTATAAACTGGTGATAGTGGATTCATGTTGTAGCCTTTTACACTAGCCTCAAAAGAAAGTGCTAAAACTTCCATTGTTTCAGGAAAGTTTTTCTTTACTGCAAATGGACAATCATTATGTTCACTCTTGACATTAGGTCACTGTTGTTGGTGTTGGTTAAGAAAGTGATTTATACACCATTCTACTTTCAGTACATTTCTCACTGAGTTAGCTTGGTTAGAGTTAATCAAAAATGTGTTTTATGTTGATGGTGACTGTTATTTACAGTTGCAAGGGTTGTCCATTGCCCCTGTTTGCATTGATCTTTTCATAAGCAACCTAGAGGAAAAATAACTTCTAATACCAGTCAGTCACAATAGTTTGGCTTTTCACAATGGATATGTGATAGAATTTTTTTACATTATTAAGGGCTGATATGGAATTCAGACCTGGATAAACTTAAGCAGTTTGTTGAATATCTCAAAAATAAATAAAAAATTAATTTTTCATAAATGACCGACTTTTAACTTTTGATTGTTTGGATTTTTCTCTTACTAATATATATTGGTTAAATGTCTTTATGGGAAAAATTTTAGTAAAAATTCTTTGTTATAGGCCAAGAGAAATATTACAAAATCACAGTTACTGAGAGTTAAAAGAATTTGTTTCCATGAGGAACAACATACACTTATTTTAGTTGAATCAGCTCATATGCTTCCTCATAGGGGATATTATCAAAATATTTTGGTTATAGAAGCTCATTATTTAATATAGACCATCAGAACAGACAGAGTATTAATTTGTATGTCATGGGAAGAACATCAGATGATTTGAGTTAAAACTTGGAATGTGTTACTACATTTGGTACTAGTATATATTACAAGCTGATAGACATATACAAATGTTTTGACTAACAGATGAATATATATAGACAGAAAGGTGAAGGCCATTTGATAATATTTGAATTATTATAAAAAATATACAAGGTACTATTACAGGTGGAAAAACACAGGATGGAGTCCTTGTGGAAACTCCATTAACTACAAATTTATATTAAATTGTTCCATCTTTTTCTTCTATTAACACATAAAAGGTTAACAATGTTAAATGTTTCATTACTTATACTAATGAATAGCTTGTCTATTTAGCAACATGTCTTTTAGGCAGGTAAAACTTCATGCATATTTAATAAATGTATTATGCAGTATTTATGTGACGTATTATAAAACAGTTGCTAATGCTATGTTTAAACATACAATACCACATTCCAGGCTCATCTTTACAGGTATTGATCGTATTATTAATCTTCATTCCAATTAACTGGGATGGCAAAATATTTTGGGCAGAAAATAAAAAAGCTGGATTATTTATTTTGGGTTTTATTTCCTGCTTGTGTAATGCATTTCTTTAACATGCTATGTTTAACATATTCAACACCACTAAATTGACAACAAAAAATTTTTAAGCGCACTATTTTTGGTGTTCTAGACAGGGATCATAAGACATATATTGGCTTTATATTCCATTATTACTTTGTGATAGTCATATTTATTTAAATCCACTAAAAGTCATTAGTTCATTTTGACAATTATTCAAGACACTGGTTGAAGTATACTGGGTGGAAAGTTGATTAGAAAATTTAAACTGTGGAAAAGCAAAAACTTCATGTATTCTGAATCTTAAACTTTAGAAAATGTGCATATAACATACTCAGAAAAGGCTTTGTTTAAAGATTAAATCAGCATGTGGAAAGGATCACTGCTATTATTCATGTCCCAATAAACCTAGAGTTTTAAGATCCACATTTATTTGTTATGCAATGTGAATTATGGCACATGAAGAAATAAGCAGCCTACTGAAAACGAATATAATAACTTATATTAAATGTTTAGAATGGGCTGCTCTTGTAATGCAAACGTTGAAACCTGAGGAAATTATACAGACTAAGTAGCATCTTTAGAACAAAACCCATACCTTAGGTGGAGAACCTCTTCATTGCTGGCAGGGGCGTTAAAGTTTAGTCCCCAAAATTAGGTGTGAGCCATGATTAAAAAACATGGTTTTAGATGATCAGCCAAGAAATACTTGACTATAAATACTCATAAAATGCTGGCTGCATATATTTTCTTATTGTCTGAGTGTCATTTGTGCCTTCTATAATTCAGCTAACTAAAGACATTTTGTTACAAGGTGTGTCATATATTACAGCTTATTGAGATGTTATCCCGTTTAGTGCAGCCTCACAAGAGGAACATTTACAGAAAGTAGATGAAGTTCAGAAAAGAGTAACAGACACATTTGGAACATAAAAGAAAAACAAATGTATTATCTACACAACAGAACTATGATAGCTTGTTTTTATCCAGCAGAGAAGAAAGTAATGCTATTGCATATACTCCACCTCCTCCAAAAGTTAGGTTCTTAATATTAGTTATTTTATGGTTGTGATTTTCATGCACACAGATCACATACAACTCAATGGTTTGTTTATTGAAAGGAAAGCTGTTCTACAAATGCATTTTATAAGAGCACAGACCTGGGTAATGTTGCTGAGAGCATTTGTATAGAAGGCTATATTTAGATCTGTTATGTTAAAGTTCATACACTAAACAAGATATGCATTCCAGGAAAAACTCACAAACACCAGCATACTATTTATCAAGGCTTTGAAAATTGTCTATTCAGTTCAGTCATGACCAAAGTAAAAACAAGATCCTTCCTATTTAAAAAAAATCAAAGAAATTCTAGCTATAAGGTTAAAACCTAATTTCACCTATATCAAATGATGACTAATTTGGTAAATCTTGCAATAAAATTGGGTATTGTATTATATATATACATTCCCATAAGTCCTGCTTAAGGTGAAGACATTTTTCCTTCATCCTCAGTTCTGGAGGACTTTTTTCTATTTACACACACACAAACACACACACACACACACACACACACACACACACACACACACACACACACACACACACACACACACACACCTATCCTTGCAGAACAACCACTGTTCATACCTTTCACACACTGTGCACCAGATGCAAAGCCTAACAACACTGATCTTCTGATCACATAAACAAGTGCTCAAAATTGAGCCCTCCCCAACCACACTCACACACTCATACTTCCACTGTCATGCAAAAGATATACTAGACAAATCTTACCCCCCACGCTCCAAGACAGGCTCATATTCTATCACTCATTCACAAACAGCTGACATGCATTTGACCACTCACTCAAACACACAAACCTCAGCAAACACCACATATGCTCACAAAAAACTCACAACATGCTCTTAGACAGAGACACTCCTTAGCTCCACTCATCTTCTGGCACACACTTACACAACATGGCATTTCTACCAAATGTACATGCTCCTTATTTGCACTCATAGATATGACAAGCTCCTGCCTTACATACAATCACATCACTATAGCAGGTGTACAAACTAATAAACCGCATTAGGTGCATGTCAGTGTTAAACAAATACTTGTAAACAAAGTGAACACCTCCAATGTCAAGCTGAGACAGAAAACAGAGCTGGATCAAAACCACCATCCACTCTATTAGAAGAGTTAGAAAAAATAACTGCTGTAAGAAAGTGGATGGTGGTTATACTCCAGCTGTGTTTCCTTTCTGTGTTTGACATTGCTGGTGATCACATTCTTTAAAGGTGTAGGAGCTACTTTCTTTCATAGTTCTAATGAGTTATCATATAATCTAGAAACCAACCACACCTATTACAGCAGTGACCAGTACACATTCACACAGTCTCGGCAATGACCAGTACACATTCACACAATCTCGACAAGCACACAAACATGATCAGTACGTACTTGATGATACTGCTGCTTTATCCAGCTGCTGCCACCAGTAAGATGGCTTACAATCCTTAGGGTGACACACTTTAAAATATGTTTAACATAATTTTTTTAAATAACTTTACTATTTAGCAGAACTTTATTTTCTGTTGTTGTTATTGTGTTCCTTTGTGGATCAGATATGGTACTGGGCACATCAGTAAATTAGTGAAGCATGGTTTTAGTGCACTATTCCATTCATATAATGTGTTTCACAGAGTGCGCACATTTTATATTCATTTAAGCCTTTATTGTCAAAACATGTAATAAGAAATAGGTGAATTTAGTTCAATGGCCTAAAATGAAAGTATAAAAGTACAGGACCATCAGCAGAGGAAGTAACAGATACAGATATAAAGCCTTACATTAAGCATGTCATTCTACTGTATAGTTTAAAATTGAGTTGCATTGTTCATTGAAGAGTAGGAACTATAGTGAGAGGAGTCTGAGAACAAATTTTCCTCAAATATTCGGTATGCCATGAAGAAAAATGTGATAGCATTATATTTTTCTGCCATTTGCTCAGGCTATTTATTTTTAGCTGCTTTTTGCGAAAAAAAGGCCTATTAACTTTTTATTGTTACCATTTGCAGTACTCTTTCTTATGCCTGGGTGCTAGAGTCTCTTCCTGAGAGAGAAGTGAATATTTTATCCAAGAAAATAGTTCCTTCATGGCTCTCTGATTGATCCATTTGCTTTAGTCATTTTAAAATATTGTTTAGCAACCAAGTGGTGCTTATAGAATGTTGGTTATATTCAGCACTGCTGATGATATAGAGATTTACAACAAATAGGAGTGATAAAATAAAATTTCTTTCTAGACTTGAAAGCACTATATATATTCTACATCACCTTTTTAAGGAGGATTACATTCTACAAATATATGTCTGTAAGTTTCCCTGTTAAATAAGCAATAAAAATGTGGTACAGAAGATGCCCGGAAAAGTCATATTTATTTAAGAGTTGACACTGCAGCTGTTTTTAATGTATTGATTGTGTAGTTGTTATTTTAAATCCATCCATTAATCCATCTGTCACATGGGTTTGGAAATGCTGTCTAATAAATGTGTGAATTTATTTTATTCTAGTAATGAGAAATACTCCTCTGTTCTTTTCAAGGCACAAAGCTACAGCTGTTATAAAGCACTGCACAGGGCTCAGCCAGGAAAAATAATAATGTATGGCACATTTAAGTGAGAAAAAAGCACTCTTTCAGAGCTAAGTAAATACCCAATCTGACAGTGTTAACAATAACTTTTGTGTTGTTCTTGGAATGTAGTCTTAAAGGCAGCCAAATATATAAAAGAAGAGAGACATTTTGAAATCAGAAAGACTGCCTTCTGGGAAAAACAAAGAAAACTGTTTTCTGTGTTATCTGCACCAAAGTGATTATGAATACACCAATATTCAGCTGTAAAATGTCAAAGTCATTCATTGCACTATACCAAAGGCAGTATGTCATAATTTTAAAACAATTCTAATTATCTTTGCCTAATACTCTTCTTTGCTGTGTGAGAAAAATGCTATGTTCTTGAAATGACTGCTTCCAGTACACAGTGATGCCAAACACCTATTAGTTTGCCCAGTTTAATAAAAGATGTGCACTACCTGCATTTAAGTAAGGAGAAAAACCTCCTCTGTGAGGTATCCAACTCAAAGACCCAACACAGGTTTAATCATCTCCGACAATTTCTTCTGGGTGCTCAACTGAATATCACTGAAGTTTTAGGGACATTCTTTGACTTTATAGGCATAATGTCGTGTACTATACTACATAGATTTTTGTTTGTTTGTCTTTGTTGACTGGAAAAGTCTGACTGGGCAAGGCCCATTTTCAAAGGAAGCCTGGGGAGAAAAGCTCCATCACAATATATTTATATTAACAAATTAATTTAGACTACTCCCAGAAAAGTAACAGTTACATTTTGCAGAAAACACAAACATAGTTACAAGACAGATATTTACACTAAAGTATTTAGATCAATATGTATAAGTCTATACAGTTCTAGAAGCTCTGAATTATTGCAGGAAATAAATGGACTAGATTTGCACTTTAGAAGGGAACACATTGTAGTAGTATAGGGTGTGTGCCTTTTACCTGAGGTTCAATGAAAGCAGTTGAAATGGTAACTTAATTCAAACAATCCAGTTTCCAGAGTATACAATATATATATGTATTATTAATTTTAAGTAAATGAGCAAAATACTTAAGAATGAGAAATGTGAAGAATAAGCAATTCTTATTTTTCTTGGGAGGGGTTTACGGATTCTAATATGCACATGCACGCACACACACACACACACACACACACACACACACACACACACACACACACACACACACACACACATACACATACAAACACTTACATATAGTCATATTTCAGTTCAGCAATAGCAGAAACACTCTTAATTTTTTTTTTCAAAATTCAACATGAGGTTATGTAGAAGGAAATGAACAGAAATATCTTTTTTTGACTTAACAGGTAAAATCAGAACACTTACATGAAATGCAGTCTTTATAACATCGCTACAGCCTTGCTGAAAATAACAGTTTAGGATGACTTTATTCCCATGCTATTACAGTTCCTACAAATAATGCCTCAATGCCAACCTAAAAATGTCCAGGACTCACAGTATTTCCCTTTAACACCTTCACAGTATGAGTGGTAACAATTCCACAGGCATGACAGACTCCCAATAGCTTCCTACACTAGCAAGGTAAACTTCATAGATACGGCAGTCTCCAACTGACTTTTCTTTGTTGGATACAGCTTTTCCCCTCAAAGAAATTGGGGAAAACCTTTTGAGAAATCCCTCTATGTTAGAGATAAGCACACACACACATTAAGCTTACTGAGCTAAAATCTGAAAATACAGCTAGATTTATCTTTATGTGTCTTTCTGTTTATTGCCTGTAAATCTTTTATCCATTGCACACAGCACAACTTAGTGTACAACATATATACAGTCATGGTTTCCATGCCCTCTTCACTGCACACCTAATGTTCACAACTGGCAAAGTAGACACTGTACTGCATGACCCAGCCCAGTTTATTATGTTAATGTTGAAGATAATAGTAACTAAAATAATCATGTTGAGCTGGAAATACCAAAATGCTGTTTTGTTTAAGTTACCAATTTCTCATTTAAAATGGCAAAATTACATTATTTGGCATGAGAACAATAGCAAACAAGTACCATAAGGGAAAGGTGAAAAAAACTTTGAAGAGAGAGCTCCAGAGGGCATCAAACAGTTCAGAGGTAAATGGCTTGGGTCTGTGTGGTCCGTCCTGAGGATTCAAGTTGACAACTGAGTCAGCCACCTGGGAAGAAGAATGGCACACTGGCTGCCATCAGGTGCACTTCTTTCACAGCAGTGTACTGCTACTGGCTCTGGGTTTGCCAGGAAAGCCACATAGAAGGTGGCTCCCCTCCACAGAGGGCACTGTATAGCATTAACATAAAACCAACAAAATGAAATGGAATGGTAAACATGTATGTACTGCCATAAATCTTTGCGATACAAGCATGACTGTACTGTTTTATGTTAGTACAAAATTTCATTACATATTTTCTTAAGTATGTTATGCCTTTAACAGGATGCAGCCCCATGTCCCCTCATCCCAAATGATGAGACCAATTTCAAACACAAATAACAGCATATACACCACTTTATCAGTGCCACTGTAAAATAATAAAACATTACTTGCTGTAAACAATGCTTCATTTGTGCTAATGTATTGCTGAACACAGCAACAATGCTTCATAAATTACCTTTATTTTAAGTTGATTACTGCAGCAAAATGTAACAACATTATTTTTCTGTTAAAAAATCTATGCATTTACATTTTAATTAATAGCAAGTATCGCAGCTTTTGTTCAAATGAGACTTACCAGATTTATAGGCAAATCCTTCCCAGATTATAACTGTGCAAGCTCATATAGTCAGGGCTTAGTAGAGTTCCATTGTGAGAAATCATCAGATTTGACACTGGAGTCAGTTCAATAGTGCCAACACAATCTTCCATTGTGTACAGCAAACCACTGTCGTCTTTATTTGGATCAGATTATATGGAGACAACTGCAATCAGAGCCAGATCCAGCACTAGATGACATAAGCAGTCACCTAGGCCGCCATGGTTATGGGGGCCAACTCTGGCCAGGAAGATTCAACATAAAACAAAATGAATTCTTTATAACATTGTGGTGGCAGCATGCTCTCCGTTAAGGATGACCATGCATGCATCACTCACATGCACACCAACGCATATGTAAACCAATTCTGCAGTCAGTCACACGCAGAATTTAAACAAGCTGTTCCATTTATAGAGAAGGTAAGTGCATGCATATGTGTGTGTGTGTGTGTGTGTGTGTGTGTGTGTGTGTGTGTGTGTGTGTGTGTGTGTGTGTGTGTGTGTGTCTGTATGTTGCTGTGTGAGAGCACAGAGAAGGAAGTCTGTGTGACAGAGTAGGTGTTATGTATGTGTGTGTTGCTGTGTGAAAGCAGAAAGAAGATGTGTGTGTTTGTGTGTGTGTGTGTGTATGTTTGTGCGACAGAGAGAGAGGGAGAGAGCAGAGAGAAGGTAGGTATGTATGAGCGAGAGAGCAGAGAGAAGGTAGGTTTGTGTGTGTGTGTGTATGTCTGTGTGTGTGTGTGTGTGTGTGTGTGTGTGTGTGTGTGTGTGTGTGTGTGTGTGTGTGTGTGTGTGTGTGTGTGTGTGTGTACGTGTGTGAGTGTGTGTGTGTGTGTGTGTGTGTGTGTGTGTGTGTGTGTGTGTGTGTGTGTGTGTGTGTGTGTGTGTTTAACATACCTCTGAACTGTCCAGATTTAGCCTCATAATTTTGGTCTGTTTCTCATAACATTTGTGGTTTTCTGGCAAATCACAGAGGATTGAAGTCATTAAATAAACACACACACACACACAAACACACACACACACACACACATATATATATATATATATATATATATATATATATATATATATATATATATGCATATATATGAGTTTCAGACTTCAAAGCCTTCAGAAAATACATGCTAACACAAAACCTTTTATTCTAGCAACTTTCAAAGTTAGAAAGAGCAATATTTAAAATCTATGCCTATTTTCTTGCCGTTGTATCCCCATTATTTTAAGCTTTTTCTAGATTTCTTGCACTAATATGGTATGTAACGCCCTAGTTTGTGGGGGGGGGGGGGCAGTTTAATCTATTAACTTGATAAGGCTTGATCCTGTAACTTGGTTACAGGAGGCAGAACCTGAATCCTCTACACTGTCTACCTGACTGCTGAAGGAACTGTCAGCTTCAGTGGAGACAAGAGCATGAATTCTCTCCACCAACTACCAGACTGCTGATGGAATTGTGAGCTTCAATGGAGACAAGAGCCTGAATTCTCTATACCAACTGCCAGACCACTGACGGAAATTTGAATTTGAGTACATTTTCAGGGAATTATGAGTTTCAGTGCACTTTCAAGGGATTATGAGTTTCAGTGAATTCTCATGAAATTGTGAGTTTCAAGTGAAGAAAGGTTTACTGTTGCTCATGCTAAGTTTGTTTTCAATGTGCAACTAATGTTTTTGTTTAGCAAATGGCAGTCACTGTTTCTGTTGTACAATTTGAAAGCAGTGTTAGTAGCATAATTGCCTTTGGTGCAGAAAACTGTTGATTCTACTCGCACACCATGTATATGGAGTGCTGATATTGCAGTGCCCTTTTGATTGTGGATTATTTGGTGCATTTTAAGGGTGGATAGGGGTTCTGCACTCCTGAGTGTGTCCTCCTTTGTATGAGATGCCTAGTAGATATGAACTTTTTGTCATTTTGCAGGTCATTCCCTATTGCAATATTACCAGCTTACCAATTTTTTTTTTTAATGTAAGATAGGCAATTAATTCTTCAAGGGTAGCAGGTACTGAATTTGTAGATGAAACACTGAAATGTAAAGATGTTTGCCAGTAGCAACCTCTTCATTAGTTACAGATCTCTTTAATGTGTAATTATTCAGATACCGTTTACTTCTGCAGGATTGTGCTTATTGACATACTAGTGGATTGTAATAACAGAAGTCTGAGTGGCCTTTTATGGTTAAAATGTTCTGAAATGGGTAGTTTTGTCATTATTAGGTCATACATTTTGTTTCATTGCTTACTGGAAAAATGTTCAAAACTACAACTTTAAAACACATTCTAACCTGTGGTGCTGTATTATACAAAGAATATCATTTATACAATTAGCAAGGTGAATTAAAGAAAGTATACATGTATGCATGGTTCTAAAAATGTGTTCAAAGAGTCAGTGGTTTGATAACAGCCCAAAGGTAAACTTAATTCTCCACTGGCCAGATGCATTTTATTTGAATGTTGGTTTTAATGCAGTTTCAATGAATGTGAGTTTCAATGGGAGAAAAGTTTACTGCTCATGCTAAGTCTGTTTTCAGTCTGAGACTGTATGGTTTGTTTAGCAAATGGCTATCAGTGTTTGTGCTATTTTATTTCAATATCTGTAATCAATGTAGAAGTAAATAAGAAAACAATATGCACACTGATAGGTTTGAATAGTGTTTATGGTAACTGGGGAGAAATAGCCAAGTAATGGAACACTGGAATAGCTGTAGAGGGGTCTGCTGGAGGGAGGGGAGTTGCTGCAGGAGGGTTTGCTCTAGGGGGGGGCACAATCTATTACTCTGCCTAGGGCCCCATTTTACCTTGATCCAGCTATGACTGCAATGGCTATCATTGGTCACATTGTTTGGAAATGATAGTTCAGGAATCCAAAAAAAGGAGGCAGAAGTGAAACCAAATTTGTATTATTCTACAACAATTAGTGATTTAATTAAAATTATATGGAGGTCATCAGAAAAAAACTGCCATAATACAAAAAACAACTAACTATTATCAGCCTAGACATAGAGAAGGCTTTTGATTCCATTAGTTGGTCTTATCTACAAAGAATTCTAATTGGTTTTGAATTCTCCTCAGATTTTCTCAACTTATTAATGAAAATTTATAGGGGAGCACAAGCTTATGTGAAAATTAGATCATGTCTATCCTCACCACTAGAAATCCTCAAGGGCACTAGACAAGGTTGTCCTTTGTCACCATTATTGTTTGCTCTTTCAGTTGAACCTTTTGCTACATATATCAGAAGCAAACAAAATAAAAAAGGCTTTCAAATTAATAAGGACTATTGTCCTAAGATACAATTATTTGCTGATGATATGTTGTTAACGTTGGGTGATATTGATGGTTCTTTGCATGATCATATAAATACCTTGAGCAAGTTTGAAATAATTTCTGGGCTTAAATTTAATCATAATAAATCCAAAACATTACTAATTAACAAAAACATCAACAAAAACCTAAGAGAGAATAGCCTGTTTAATTGGGAGAATGATGTATTAGAATATTTGGGTGTCAGTATAAAGAGTACATGGAAATAGTCTGTTAAACTAAACTACAATAATTTAAAAACCACCATTAGTGAACTAATCAAAAGATGGAATAAAATGTTCTTCACAATGGAGGATAGGCTCTCTTTAATTAAAATGATAATTTTACCTAAAAATTTGTTTTATATACAGTCATTGATACTTCCCCCTCCCAAAAACGTATTTAAAAAATAGATTAAAACCTAGGATTGCACATAAAATGGCACATTACAGCTTGGAACAGTAATGGGATAGCATTCCCTAGCTTAGATCTTTATTCCAAATCAGTTATAATTAATGTGATAGTACATTGGATCACACCTACATATATATCTGGCTAGAAGACAATACATGAGATTCATATAACTGATGTCAGAACTATAGAAAATCAATTTAAGGAACAATAAGGAATAAGTAGAGTTCATTGGCTTTGACGTGAATTTTCTTATGGCATTAATCAAATATTTAATAACTTTAAAAATATAACTGATTGCAATTACAACATTAAACAATTTCCATTTCTTTTATTCCCTATAGCATACTCCCCTGATTGCCTAGATTCTTTCAACATCAATGCAAATCAAAAATTAAAGGAAAATAACTTGATATTCTGACATCAGTTTATTGAAAATAAGAGTATTAAACCACTAAACTCTATTTTATGTGGTTTTGATAATAGTCAAGACAGTTGGTTGTTTATACACTCATTATGGCAGTTTATAGAAAACAAAATGAATCAATCAACCTAGACACTGAATCTATACCTAGTTTGAGTCAGCTTTTTATTAGGTGTCTTGAAAAGACAGATAATCAAATATTAAGTATCTCACCTATCTATAAGATACTAAGAGAAGACACTCTAAAGTTTGACTCAGATTTTTGGAATTACTATGTAAAGATTAATGGAGAACAAATATCTAATGAATCCAAAAAATTGTTACTGAATTCTGTGCATGGTACCTCTTCATTATATTGGAGATTGTATACATGGAAATTTATGAATAGGAGTTTCTATACAACACATACAATAAATCTTATACTCAAAAACAGTTAAAGTAAATGTTGGAAATGTGATGAAGTACTAGAGGACAACTGGGTTCACATGTTCTTTGAATGTAGAAATGTTGTTCAGTACTGGGAAGACTTCAGATATTTTGTAAATGCTTTATGGTCTGATAGCTGTCATATTTCTAACTCACTAATCCTATCCAATGTTCCTATACCTAATGTAATACCTAAACCTCATATTCAGTTACTCTGGTCAATTCTTGCAATTGCCAGAAAATTAGCAAGATTTGATGATTGTTAAAAGATTATATTAATTTAGCAAAAGTTGTTTGTAAAAAAGAATTGCAAACCATTTGTTATAGAATTCATAACCTTACTCATAAAAAAATAGCATGGCAAAAATTGGAAAACCTTTTGAACAAATACTGATAACTTCTCATGGATAAAATGACTGTTTATCATGGATGAATGTAAATATTGCAAATAAGTTTTGTTATTGTTTTATTGTATTTGTTATATGTACATTTGCATATGTTTATAATGAAAACAAAATAAAAATGTTTTTGAAAAAAAAAAAATAACTGCCATTGTGCACACAACTCTTTAATTACAAGCAACAAGTCGCATGTCAAGTTAACAAAGAAGCTGGTTAGTTAGTGTACCTCTCTGCAATTCAAAGAGCCCTTTACAGTTTTTTGAAAAAATATATATGCTGTTAAGTTCAATCATAAAAATACAATCATTTTTGTGTAGCCCAACTACTTTTGAAATAAAAAGCTCTAAAGCACCAATTATTAGTGTGCAAAACACACTAAACCTCTAAAAACCTTAATAATTAAACAAGTTTAGCTAACAGAATATAACTGACAAAGTATGAATACTTGAACAGCAATTCCTACACAGTTTGTTTTTAACTTTGTAAACTCATGAATAAACCCCCAACCTCTATTCTAAACAGTACAGCCATGTCCATATACAGAAATTCACAAGTGTGGGTAAATAAATAGGTAGATTATACATCAAAATAACAATAAGAAAAAATAAAGAAATGAAAAACTAATATAAACCCATAATCATAACAGAGAAATACATCTAGCATAAACCAAAACACTCTGCATACTCTTATTGTGGTAATGACTGTTGAAGTCCCTGTATGACAGTTTACCTTGCTAAAAATAATTACAAATAATAGGCAGACTTCACCTCAACAACAGGCTAGGGAAACTTTCTCATTTAAACATGGTGGTTATGTGGCATTACATCTTATCTGACATTTAAGTTCTTTGTACTTTAAATAATCACTTGGACCCCCTCTGGGACCTGGATCAACATGGTCAACAGCGCAATATTTAAAATAATGCCTAGGGTGTGCTTTTACATGTTTACTAAGCACATTTTTTTCATCCTGTCTATGTATGTCATACTGTTGCTGGTAAATCCTGTTCTTAAATGCAGTTAGTTTTCCTTTCGTTTATTTGTCAAGCAGCCATCTGGTCTTGCCATTGTTGCTCTTGAAGAAGTGAAGGATACTTTTATGGGAAAAAAGCTCAAAAGTCTCATGCTCACGGATGCTGTGATTTTTTGATAATAACTATCACAGGACATCCACAATGTTAAACACTTAACAGGCAAATACTTCTTGCCTGCCACCACTTTCTAACATGCCTTTTTGCAATCCCCATTGCACATGCCATATAGGCTTCCAAATAAGTCAAAACATGGAGGCTAAGAACTCTGCTTGGTTGTTGGTGTATTGCAGATGCTGACATATGTATTAAACAATTAGAACAGAAGCACTTGCAGGACACCAGGCAACACATGCTTTTCTGCATGCCTTATCACCAAAAGGTTAAAAGCTAACCATCAAGGAACAACTCTTCACAAGACTTCTTGAATGACAGGACGCATTCAGTGCACAAGGTTTAGTTGAGTCTATGAAACAGCATTGCTCTTTCTGAGTTCAAATTTACATTTTTGTACTGCATACCACTGACATATGGAACATCAGCAATATGTAAGCATATGCAGTCAGCTGCATCCTGATACATGAAGCACATCATTTATTTATTGATATGGACTATCAAGCTGTAATAAAGAAGATATGTCATCTCTTAGGCTGATGGGACAGGCTAATGGGTGGAATATTTGACTGATTACTATGAGAAAAAATATATCCATTAATAGAGTACTGACCAGAAGTCTGATGATGTAAAAATGAAGAAAGGTTATTAAAACCAGCATATACATTATTGAGGAAAGCATTACTATTACCAAATACCTTTCCAAAAATATATTAAAGATATGAGCACTGAATAATCCTAGAACACACTATCACAGACTGCAATGCAATAGCAACATGGATAAAATTAACCCAGGCTGATAAGCAAAGCTGTAACTAAGTCAACTAGCACCTCAGCAAAACCTCCATCAAGCAGCTATGACTATAATCACAGCTGCTTAAATGATTTCATACACTGTTTACATGAACTGATCAGCACCTCTTCTACAGGAAAGCCTTCACTCAACCCTTGCTACTGCTCTTCTGACAAGAAGGGATCCATAGGCGAAACGAGTAAAGAAATAAATTGTTGGGTTAAGACTGGCATAGGTAAATTAAATCCTATTAAAGACATTGGAAACCTTATTCACAATTCACAATAATATGTGTAAAGAAATAAATTATTGGGTTATGACTGGCATGGATAAATTAAATCCTATTAAAGACGTTGGAGCCTTATTCACAATTCACAATGATATGTGTAACAAGAAACAGATTGGTAAATAATGCGCTGGTTTGGTAATGAGGCAGTTCATGTTACCTATAGAAGGCAGCGGTAGACAGCAAATTGCAGTCAGGTTCAAACGTTAACTGAATTGAGAGAAGCAGTAGAACACATTCATTAAAAGAAGTAGAAAAAGACAAAAGCAAATAGGCAGCAAGGTAAAAAGTAACTAGCAAACAAGCAGATGTTTGAAAATAGGTAGTAGTGGCAGTGGACACTGAAGGGATTAACAAAGAGCAAATGTATCAGAAAAAGAAGAAGTGAAATGTGCAGGGAGGAAAGTGAGAGACAGAGAAAATAGGTTCAGAAAGATGGTCAAATTCCATACTAAGTACTCAGGAAGATCAGACAGGTTGGAATCGGTTATATTGTGATTTGCTATCTAAGACAGAGTAGAAAGAGAGGGAAAAGAATGGATGATGTAAGGAATGGATAACCACAAATGAAAAACATTTACAACATGAAGGTGGGTCCCTGATGGCTACAGGTACATTGAAAGCAATTACACTTGAGGACTGGCACCCTGATATAGCCTACATAATTTTTTGGCATGATCGACTTCAGCATGCCATAGTATTGGTAAACACAGAGGCTGAAATAATGATTTTTGCAAAAAATCCATGAACATTTTGAGGACAGACTGTAGAGATTGATGGTTATGAAGATACAAAAACTACAAGGGCAAAATTGAGGGTTAAAATAGACTTTTCGGATCTGGATTACCGCTGTAATAGCTCCCATACCAGAACACATTTTCAGTCATAAATATACTGAGAGGAAAACATTTGCAGACTATTATAGGACCTTTCTGTCATTTGGGAGTCCCAAGTGCATTGTAAATAAGCTGGCCTTGTTATTTTGGAAGATGCGGATGCTAATGAGCAACGACAGAAATAATTGAAGTTTCCTTTATTTAAAGTACTTTCCTTTGATCAACTGATTGCAGCAGAGAGAGAGAAAACCTAGTTCACTGATGACTCTGCTAATATTCCCAAGGATAACAGCATGGAGAGCAGTGATGTACTGCCCATGGACTAAGGCGGTTCTATAAGATGACAGCTCCGCAGGTCCCACTAATCAAGATGAGATGTGTGCAGTAGTGTTGTTAGTAGTAACTTGCTGCTTGGAAATAAAGTTTATAGTTATACCAATAGCTGGGCAGTATATAAAGCAACAAAAGCATTATGGGGAGCTACTGAAGATCACTATTGGAATATAACCCAACAATGTAAAATGCATGTTGAACTCAGAGATGTGCATCTGCCCTCTACTTCAAATGCAAGGAAGTACAACCAGCAAGTGGATAAAATGCAGTCAGTATGGAGTACTGACTAGCAACCTGTGCGAGCTGAAATGGCAAGGTGGGTAAATAACTATTATGGACACTTATGTACTGATGCTACAGTGGAATGGCCCCAAAAACGTGGAAAACCTTTAAACATTGACTTAATTACTTATGTTGTTAAGCAGTGAACAAAGTAGAGACAACTGCAGCCTGACTTCTGTGGACAGATATACCAACAGAGTAAATTGGAGCAAATATTATAAAGAGACTTTATTGGACCACTACTGTTAGAGGAAAATCAGTCATATTGCCTGACAGTGGTGAGCAAATTCCGGTTTGGTAATGGTTTCACCGAGTAAGAAATTGAATCTGCCAGATGTGCTAAATGGGTTATGTAACTTGTGCACAACTTATGGACTGCCTAAATAACTTCAGAGTGATAAAGGAAACCATTTGACTGATCAGAAAATACAGGAATGGACAAAATAAAATGATATTCAATGGGTACTACATATTCCATACCACTAAAAGTAGCTGGACTAGTAGAACAGATGAATTGAGGGCTTAAAGAACAAATTTGGAAGAATGTCAGTGGTCAGATATTACATGGATGGATTAAAGTACTTACATTAGCTATAAACTATCTAAATAACAGAAGTTGTAAAAATCATAAGACTCCAATGCAAATGCATATGGATAGTGAGTTCTCCAACAGCTGCTTTCTACACTGGAAATATTACATCCAACTGCTGTCTGACCTGCAAAAGCAAATATGGCACAAACATGATTATGACCATATCCAATGATGCAGAAACGTGTTTCAGCCCAAAAATCTGAAGTGGTTAAAATGGAGTAGAAGTTACAGCCACCAGATCAATGGCACTGGGACATAAAAGTGTACTAGGAAAAGACTGGGAGGCAACTACCATATGGAAATGAGACCAAAAAGTAGTAGTAAAAACTTCGATAATAAGACCAGACCATCTAAAGAGGACAGCCCCCAAAAGAAATGTGTGTACATCATGAAATTACTACTGTATTACAAAACTGCATTAAATCAAACAAATGGTTTGGAAGTAGAATAGCAATAACAACCCCAAATCAATAACAATGAATATAAGACTGTAATTTGTGATGAACCTGGAAGTACTGTACTAACATTACTTGACTGGTAAACAACCATTATATTCTACTCTCCATAGGTTATTACCCTTGCTTGTCATCCACTTACACAAAGTATATCTGAGATACAGGAAAGAAACATGTAGGGTCACAGAATTATTCGAGGCTTATGTTCTTCAGGATATTCATGTCATTTAGATAAGGACATAATCCTAACTCACATCTTGATGGGCGTTACTCATAACAAGGGCATTTTTAAGATGGTATCTCTTAGAAAAAGCTTTTGGAAACTAACATGCTGCTGTTGTGAAACTACTTTGGAATTCTAATTTAAAGTTTGCAATTTTGCATTGTTTTTATTATTACCCTCTTATTTATAGCAATTTGTTTTAGCTTAAATTTGCTTTGCTTTACATTTGTAGATGTTTAAATTAGTTTTTATCTTGGAGTTTTTAAAGTAAGTATTTAGGGCAGGTTAGGAAATATTTATTTTCTGCTCTCTGCTCTGAATGCAAAGAGATTAAGGCTAGGTGATCTGAAGGAGGAGCTGAGAAGTAGCATTTATTATTTAAGGTTAGCATAAAAGGAAAACGTTTTAATCTTTTGGAGCACCCACTATCCTGTTGTTGGTAGACTAACCATTCCATCCAACCAACATTTCTCCATTGCTCTAGTAAATGCAGTGGCTCTTAAGCAGACCACCCTTTTTGTACATTTGAATTTGGAAATTCCTCCAACTCTTATCATGTGTGCTCATACTGGTTACCACTAGAAGTTCAAACTAGGAAGGCCTTCCCCTTAGACTGTTAAAACTTCAGTTAGTCTCTCTTTCTTATTTCCCCACTGTTGATTGCACTGCAATACAGAGAGTACATATCCATTTTGTTCTACCCTATTTTTAAAATTACAATAATCTGGTTAAGCCTATCAATCATTGGTAGTCTACAAACCACATCTCAGGAATCAGCCTGGGGTTAGTGCTTCCGTTTTGCTCCTAGTGAGAGGAGTGCAATGACATTAATTCCTAGCCTTCCTAGATACTACAAATCACTGTGAAGCCTGAAAACAGCTTCATACCAGCCAGATGGGGATTAGTGCTACTGTTTTACACCTGGTGAAAGAAAGAGCAAGGAAACATTAATCCTTGACTGTCTCTGATTGGGCAGTGTGCATGGGACATCCCTGACTGGTCTGGTTTTAGAACACAGCTGAGCTCTCTTGCACTGAGCTCTGTTCATGCTACCCAGGGTTCTATCAGGAAAAAGCTGCAACAAGCTTACAGACATAAAATATTTGGGAATAGACTACTAATAACCAAAGAGCCTGTTACCTGCTTCTTAATATCCAGTTTGGGATTAGTGCTGTTGTTTTGCTTCTGGTGAGAGAAGGACCAAGGGGACATTGATTCCTAGCAGCACGTCACTATGGTGAGACCAACAATAGTAGTAGCCAGATAATATACTACAAGCAAATCACTGATATTTATCAATCTTTGCTAACCTAATAAGTAGCCAAATTTGTCAATATGTACTGGTTCCTTTTTGTCACAGTCTCTAATGCTCTCTGCCAATACAACACACACATTTTCCAACATATACCATCATATCTCATGACACTTCAACTTCTAAGCCCATAAGGCAAACCACCACACAACCCAATATTTCGGTTTTAGTAAACCCCGCTGTGAGACACACAGATGTCCCACTCATTAGGCTGTGTAAGAAGAGTCACAGTCAGTTGCCTATCAGGGGCTAGGATCATCCAGATCATGGATGCACTCAGTTCACTGAACCACAAATACCACTATGACTCATCATAGTCTATGTGGATGTAAATGGCCTGAGATGTATATCCCTGAACTGTACGAAATGAAACATGATGGAGCCTTTGGACTATTTGTCCCAGGCTGCTATTAGCCTAGCATTAAGCAGCATTCATCCTTCTCCAAGGATGATGCTACAATATGAAGAGAATAGTCATTTGGTGTTGGGGCTGAATACCATGAGTCTAAACAAGAAACTCCACTCCCTGCAGGATGTCCATGTAGAGCACCCTGGTAGTGCAGGGCTATCATGCCTTCCACACATTTAGACCAGCTACTGCATAAGAAAGGACAAAAGGTGGAGGTGTCTCAATTTGCATCAAACTCAAGGCATGTTAAACAGTATGACGTGTCAGCATCTCCACATCCAAATTACAATAGGCAAAGTCCCATAGCATATCCTTGAAAGCTATTGGTCCCCCTCTATGACCAGTGAAACCCAAAAAACATATTTAAACCTAATGGGACATTCTCCATTCATAGGATCATAGGAGATTACTAGGCTATTGACACGGAGGTCATTTTAAGCCTAGACATTTCATCCTAATGTAATACTGCAGAAATGCTATCCAATACCCAAGATTGCATTTAGTGATGACTGCCCATGTCCAGGAAGGTTGTGGACTCTATCTCCAGTAAGAATTTACAATGTCCCATCCACTCATCCAGGTTCCTCTTGAAAAGTGTCATAGAGACGCTCTGTGTCACATGAATTGGTAGCCTGTTCCAAAGATGCAGCAGTCACTAGGATATAACCCTCTGCCTCTAACATGTCCTATTTAAGTTGCAGGTCATATTTAGGTCCCTGGAATGGGTAGTCCTAGTCCCATTTGATTTACAGATATGCAGCAAGTTCATTAGGTTTGAGTCTTGGATTGCTCTGTAGGCCAAGCATAAGTCTCCCCTAACAAGTCTATATGATACGGAGTATAGTGACAGGGGCTTTAGTTGGTCTGTTTAAGGCACATGCTGGAGCCCCTTGATCTTCTTTTTAGAAACCTCTGAGGTCTCTCTAATTGCTGCAGGTACTTATGTTTTTTTTCTGCTGGACCTTACAGACACAGTACATTTCTATATCATATGTCCCTTTGTCATTGCCTATTTTGGGCTGCCTGTAATTCATCAAACAATGCTTTCTGACTTCACTGCAGTATTCCAGGTATAATACCTATCAGCCTGGAAGAAGATGGTAGACAGTCCTGCTTTGTCAGGGATGGCCTGCTCCTCTCCCCCTAAGGCTTTTGTTTATTGGCTAAACACCCTCATAGTGAATTTTAGGCAATGTCAGCCTTCTAAAGCTTCCAACATAAGAAAATAGAAACACAATAACATTGTTATCCTCAAAAACTTTCCACTCTCTACAAGCACTCTTTAGCCTGGAAAACACTGATATAGGCATCATTATACAGACCTGACTCAAGACCAATGAAAGTGCTTCAAAAGTGCAGGGCTTCAATGCTTATCACATATTCAGGCCCATTTCATGAGACAAAGGCATTACAGACCATGGTGACTCCATATTTAAACAAAAAAAATCAGCTCCTGACTCATTAGATAAAATATTGACCTGGAACTCCTCAAGGTCCAGCTTACTTTTAACAAAACCTCTTACCACATCATATCTAACTAGAGGGCCCTCCTATATGTCCCCCTCAGCCCACATCTCCTACCTATTATGAAGTCCCCATGTATTAAGCCAAACATCATTCTCCTAGGAGATGTCAACTAATCCTTCATCACAGCTGTCAACCTCTTAGCATAAAAAAGCTGGAGAAAGCCAAAAATAATAGGGGGGGTCAAATCCCCAAAAATAGGGACACAATTCAAATATTGCTCTTATAAACTTACAAGGTTGCCAGAATAAAAGTTATTGTGTTACCATGTATTTTCTGAAGGATATGAAGTCTGAAACTCAAATGACTATAATTATTTACTGAATTCAGTCTTCACTGATTTGCCACAAAAATCCAGAAAATCACAAATTTTATGAGGAACAGACCAAAATATGAGGCTAAAATCTGGGCATTCTGTGAACTAGAGACAAGTTGCTATTAATCCCCAGGTAGTGTGTGGCATCCAACTTTACTTGCCACCACAACTCCCTTACCTCTATATGATCTTTCCATGCCCCCCTCCTTTTGTTAGGTGTCACATTCTCAAATATACAAAATAAAAACCCTTTGTAGTTAGAGCAATTAATGGAGTGTCTATATAAAGCATTTTTAATGTTTTTCGCTCCTATTTCATACCCATGTTCATAAATTAACATTTTAACACACCTCTCTGTCTTCCCGACATAAAAAGCTGGACATGTACTGCAGGTCATTAAACAGACCACAAAGGCTCATATTTATTTCCCCACTTGTTATAAAAATAATCTCTATGATTCTTTAACAGTGAATAGAGGCAGTCCCTTTCTAAAAACATTTTCTCAAGTTTTTTCCTTAATACATCAAATATATCTTTACTGGATATCATCCTAGTCAACCTAATGAATTGGCCTTTCACCAAACTCTTCTTTTGGAAGTGAGGGTGAGCACTGCCAAAATGGAGGTACTTGTTAGAAAAGGTGGGTTTCCAGTAAATATTAGAGGCAAAATCATGATTGTTCTTACTAAGAGTAACATCCAAATAATTAATAGTGTCTTTTCCTATTTTCAGTGTCAGTCTTAAGAAATGGGAAGAGTTGTTGATGTATTCCATAAAATTTTCAATTTGAAGGGGTACCTCCACCCCATAAAATAAAAATATCATCCAGGAACCTCAGATATAACTTTATATGTTCCTGGAATGAGGAGTGTAACACAGACTATTTTTCCGATGTCAGCATAATGAGGTTTGCAAAAATGGGGGCACAAGCTGCCCCCATAACCACCCCTTTTTTGCTGTCTAAAGATGTTACCTTCAAGCCACATATAATTAACAAGGACTATTTCCATATACTCCGTAATAGACTTGATTTTTTTGCGGTCCATAAATTCCAAATTTAAAAGTGTCTCATTAAACATGTCTAGGTCCACTTTTTGGGGTATATTGGGAAAAAGGCATATCACATCAATACTTAAAAATATGAGGTCCTTATCCCAGGACTCGGGTTTAATTCTCCCCAAAAAATCCCAAGAGTCTCTAATAATGTGACTTAAGCCTAAGTAAGAACAATCATGTTTTTGCCTCTAATATGTTAATAACAACTGGAGAAATTAATATAAACCTTTGTTGTGAAAAGATTTAACAGATGTGAGACCCAACAATACATATTCACCCTCAAGAAATAATGTTGAGATGGAGAGAATATTGTAGATGAACACATGAATAACAGAGAATTTACAAGGACCTTTGTTCTAGAATATAGTGCAGGGTCCACTATTATTAAAAATACTGTTGAAAAATTTTGGGAACTCTTGACATCTGATGAAAAAGTGAAAGAAGTTTTGGGGAATAGACCTCTATTCACCTATAAAAGGGCCCTCAATTTAAATAATATTTTGAAAAACAACACAGGTAGTAAGGGATACAACAAGGGTAGAAATATGTGGCAGCCATGTGCAATGTAAACATATTTTAAAACAAAAATAAACATAGAGATGGTGCTAAACCAACAAAACCAGTATATCCAAAGGCAAAAAAGCACCCAGAAGGAAGTAGCCACAATCAACATGGTCAGCTCTTGAATAAAGCACCCCTTTAATAAAAAACTAGTACTAGTTTTTTTTTTTTATTAAAGGAGTGCTTTATTCAAGAGCTGATTGTGTTAATTGTGACTACTTCCTTCTGGGGATATTTTAAAACAACCAGTTGTTTACTTGAAAGATGCAGCTAAGACTACTATATACCCTAGATATGGAAACTGCACTAGTAAAGGAGTGATCTGTTTAGCTACCTGTAGTACATGCCCAGCTTTTTATGTTGGAAGACCAAGAGGTGTCTTAAAAAGCTAATTTATGAACATGGGTAATAAATAGGAGCGAAAAATATTAATAACACTTTATATAAACAAGCCATTAATTGTTCTAACTACAAAAGGTTTTTATTTTGTATATTAGAGAATGTGACAATAACTCAAGGGGAGGACAAGGAAAGATCAACTAGAGGTAAAGGAATTGTGGTGGCAACTAAAGTTAGATGCCACACCCTACCTGGGGATTAATGACAACTTGTCCCTAGTTCCAGTGTTAAAATCAAGGGCTAAAAAATATCAGCATTCTATCTTGTTTATGTGTGCTTTTTAGGGATAAAACATTTTTTGTTGTATTTTAAAATAAACATATAATAGGTTGGTTATTTAAACTAAGATGAATTTTATACATTTATATTTACCATTGTTGATGTTTAATATATATATATATATATATATATATATATATATATATATATATATATATAACTGTTACACCTTATATATATGAAATACATTTGGAAAGTTTTATTTGACTGTTACACCTTTAAACCTGATTACAGGTATTTTATGTTAGGGGGAGAATTATTTTAAAGCAGCAATTGATGTGTGTATTCTATATTCTGATGAAGTCTTGTTGCACACAGACAAAAAGCTATACTGTGCATTACACACGCTTACATTTGTGGTATCTACCTTCACCAGCAGTGTCTATTTTTGGACCCATTATGCAACTAGTGTTTTTGCTGGTACTTCAGAAATTTATTGTGGCAAAAATGTACACACTGCATATCTAGACCCCATAAAGGTGTTCAGCACCATCCCACAATCAAGTATCATACATAAACTCACTGAGCTAAATGTAAATCCCTAAGTAACTCATTGATTAGCAACTTATCTCACAATGATAATCCAGGAAACAAAGGTGGGCAATTCTACTTTCAACAAAAGACCTGTCACAAGTGATATACCCCAGGGTTCAGTCCTTGGGGCACTCTTCTTTGGCATTTTCTTCTTTGGCAATTTCTTCTTGATAGTTAAAGTTAATGTTAAGGGTTTGTGGCTGACTAAGTTTGCAGATGAATGTAAACTTGTTGCCATTATAAACCTCCAGAAGACATGAAGATTCTCCAAGAGCGCCTAACCCAAACAAATAGATGGTGCCAAAAACCTTTGATTAAAATTAAACGCCAAGAAATGTATAAACATGTAGTTCAGTAAGTATGACTCCCTTGTAATTATCACATTGACAACACAAACCTGAAAACTGATCCCTTCAGTATGTACTTGTCCAAACACTTGTCACAACTGGAATGACTACATTGCTTCCTCATTAAGAAAATCCATGGCATAAATCATAAAAACTATGCACACCATTTCAAAGCATTGTCCCTCTTCTCAGTATTATAAAAGCTACTGACAGGTGACCTCTGCTTGTGTATAGAACCTCAGTAGACCCTACCCTGTCAGACCTATTACACATTCTTATGTCCAACAGTGGCATAACACCTACTCCAAGGATCTTAGTCTCTTTAGCAACATAAATGGAAATATTTGAGGAAAGGCATGTATCACAGAGAATTCTGCTTCTATGGAACTGTTCTTTCATTCAACATAAACTGCTACTCGGTAAAAGGTTATCCATCTACACAAAACAAAGCTCATCTCAGTTAATTTTCAAGTTCAAACTGGATCTATGGATCGGAAAAGAAAATTTACCCCATGACTGTCCCCTAATGGACAGAGGCAGCATCGAAATGCTTTATCCTATTGCATGGGTCCCCTCAAATTATTTATGGTATGATCCCAGTTATTCTCAGCATGGGCAATAGATAATTATTGACCAATGGATGGGTAAGCTCAATGTAACACCAAATGAAGCAGGTTAATTCAAGCCCCAAAAGGGAAATTGTCAAGGTTTAAAATGGCCAACAAGGGCAGCTAGCCTAGTACTTACCTATGATCCTATAAAGCAAAGCACTTCTCTTAGGCCATTCAATCATAATTTAGAGGAAATGAGGGGCAACTGCAAATCTGCACAGAGTTTAGCACCCTTGCCCTTCAGGGATAGGGCAACATGTAAATGTCCGAGCATATCATTGTTCTGCCCATTTATTTGTGTTATTTGTACACAAAATATAAAGGCTAAAAAGTGACATGTAAATCTAAGGCTAGGCCTCTTAAGATCCTCACAGCTCAATGGCTTAGTAGTACCTAGGAACCTATGAAATGATGTACCAAGAGTGATGCAGAAATAGCAGCTAATATGTTTCTATAAAAGATGAAATATAGTTAAATTGTTGACAATAACCCAATGTGAAATATAAAAGATCAAGACAAAGATCACCAAATAGTTAATTTGGGATTTAGTTTTATATATATCCGCGGTGATGCAGCGGTAGCATTGTTGCCTCAAAGCAAGAGGTTCTCCCATTCGATTCTCGGCTGGAGTGCGGGGAGTGCCTTCTGTGTGGAGTCTGCATGTCCTCCCCACGGTTGGGTGGGCATTTGAAAGACATGCGTAAATGGGCGTGCCTTCGTTGAAGGTTGAACATCGAGCTGGCACCTCGGCATTCATCAAAATCTACTGCCAATCATTAGCGGACCGGAGTTCCGCTGTGGCGACCCCTAACCGGGAAAAGCCGAAAGACAACAACAACAGTTTTATAGATTTTTTTGTAAAAAATTTACCGTTGTGAAGATTTGTTTTATCTTGTAGCATTAAGTATTGAAATTATGCTAATAAAACCTGAACTGAATCTAAAACTAAGGATGCTTTCAATGCTTTGAATTTTCCTCATATGTTAAGTTGCTCTGTTTTCAAAAAAAGTCTTCAAAACTGAATTTATTTAATGATTTCTCCTGTGTGCATCAATAGTTACCTTATTTTCAACTTGTTTCCAATTTCACTTTTTCTTCTTTGGAGAAATAAACCTCAATCCAGTTGGATAACTGAGTTAACAAAAGAGTCAGGACAAAGCTGCTTGATTAGAATGAAGCTTCTTATATTATTTATTTTATCTTGTCTTTTTATAATGATGTGTGAGGGTAAGATGATTACCAGGTTAAAATGTGTATGTTTCCTTGGCTGGTTATGTACTTCATTAAGTCTGAGACCACTGCAGGCACTTTTAGATTCTACAGGCAAATATAGTTCCTCCTTATTTACTTACATGTGACATTACTTGCTACACATCAGTCTAAATGTGTTACACCTTCCAGGGCCCTATAAACTGCTGTCATCTCTTTTAAGTTGGTACATATTTAATTATTCATCCTTATCCAATATTTTCTTTACTGTTTTTTTTATTTAGCATTTTATTACTTGGACAAATATCTTAATTGCATAGTAAGTTTGCTTTATAGGTCAAGTTCACAAAATAGGCATTAACTGCACACCGCAGCATATCTTGCTATATAATCTTAATTACAGATTCATTTAGTTCACAGTTTAAGAGAAAGAGAGATAAAATACAAGCACATGCATGCAAGTACAGAGAAAGCCCTTTGCTCAGGCAGTGCTATAACAGCATAAGTAAAAAGTAATTTCAGCTCTTATTTGGGACTCAGACCCAAGACCTCCAGCATTACCATGCTGGCATCACTGTCACCGGACCAACAACAGCTTCTGCACACTCAGCTGTTTAGTTTTCCCTTAAGATAAGGTTGCATAAGAAAGAGTTCATTCAGTTTATTCAGTTATGTACAGTTTTATAGGTGTGCATTCTGTACATATGTTAATGTGCATGTTGCATGATGCCATATTGGCAGCTCAGTGTCACAGTGGTCAGCTTTTGCTGACTCACAACATTTGATTATCCAGTTTTATTCTTGGCTGGTATGCCTTCTGTACAAACCCTGTATAGCCTACGTTATCCATATGTGGTTTTCCTAGATGCTGTGGTTTCCTCCAATGTCTGAGACACATGCTGTATATAAAGTGGTAATCCTTAAAGCTACCTATAGATGTGCATGGTGTGTGTGTGTGTGTGTGTGTGTGTGTGTGTGTGTGTGTGTGTGTGTGTGTGTGTGTGTGTGTGTGTGTGTGTGTGTGTGCTGTCCTGAGATGGATTGACACCTCAAGATTACCTGACTGCCCTGAACCCATTGATTGCTAGGATGGGCTCAGGCACTCCCATAACACTGAAATGGATTAAGCAGGTTAACAGACAATGAATGAATGAATGACAGCCGTAATAAGAGTAGCTGATGCCTTGGAAATCATCTGTTTGGTGCTCCTAACCCCCATTGTCTATAAGTGACTGGTTCATAGGTGTGTACTAGACCAATGACCCTGGAGCCTTTACAAGCCTAGCCCATAAGATTACCCTGGCATTGTGCCACCCAAACTTAGTTCCTAGAAAAGGCTGCAATACCACCATGTATTTCACTGCCAAGTATTGAACCCAGGACCCTGTACATTACAGTCAGAGCAACATACCACTATGCCACTATACCAAATCTGCTTAACAACAGTTTAAAGGCTGTCTATGTTTTTTAAGAAATACCTATTAGGAAACAAAAATAGAAAAAAACAGAGCATTAGACAATTTCCAAGTTGTCATTAAATAGTCAGAATTGTAATCATTTATAGACAGCTTGGAAACTCTCCAGAGGTCTATTTTTTTAGGCAGTTGATCAACCTTGAAAAAGGGGAAAGTTTAACAGCTATACAATTTAGAAGTGATCGTAGTCATTTAATTCGCAGTTTATAAGCTGTCAAAAGATTTAAGCTGTCCAGAACTCCCCTACATTTTAACTTCTGAAGCATATGTCCCATTCTCCTCAGTAATGTTACAGCACTGATAAATGAGGATATATATTTTATCCTGGTCATTACTAACTTGTTTTGTAAGTTATCACTCGGCGTTGTCACTTTCATACATCTTCCCAGGACTCCTTTAAAGTGTATTCTTAGAGCTGGCAATTCCTGGTCAGCAAATGTAATAAATAAATATAGACGTATATAAATAAACTATAAAAAGATAATTTGGTTTTGCAGGAGGGAGCAGTCATATCCTTTTATAATAATCAAGGTTTCTCTGGGGTTATTACCCTTTCTGAGTGATGGACAGGTATTTAAGTGGGAATCATCATATCAGGGAATGAGAAGTAAGAGTATTCTACAAAGACAAGAGAGGCACTGCATTTTAGCCCCCATTAGAGAAAACAGTCTAATATACTCAGCAATGAGTTATGAAACATTTTTTATCTTTGGCGTAGGAAGATCCCTATTAATTGAGATCCAGCAGGCAAGATAAATTAAACCACTAAGTTAGCTGATGTGCTAAAACATCTAAAATTATTCCCTTATTACGTAATGTAGGCCAGATTTATATAATACCTGTCAAACGCACACACGTATGTTTCTTAGAGACCACCATATAAACAATATTATGTTTTTCTTTACATGCTGCAGTTTCATGGTTTTATGTTTTTATTACAAAATAATGTGCAACAGGTCAAGGAGATGTGGTCCAGGCTTTAGCATAGCATCTGAAAACTGAGATGCAGGGCTACTTAAACCTTAAACCAGAAGTCGGCTCAGCTTATTAAGATAGCATATCATAAAATGTGGAAAAAAATGAGATGATTGCTGGAACTGTTCTACAATTTAAAAAAATATACAGCAGGAGTGAAGCGGTAATAATTCTAGCTTTAGGTCAGCAATATCGGTGTTCTTATTTAACTTTATGAAGTGGCAAATTTATAGCAGGCATTTCTGTGGAGGTTATGAGAAAAAAGAAGGAATGAAAATAAAGTCAAAATTCTCAGAAAGCTGTGTTCATATTATTAAATCCAAACTACTAAGAATTCACTGTGCACCACAAATCACAAATAAGCTTGTCCTGAAAACTGCTCCTGCCAAGCAATCACAAGCCATTTGTCACCCATAAGAAAGCACTCCCATTATAAGTTTCACATCATGGTTAGACAACAGAGGAAGTTCATTTTAAGTGACATCAGTAGCTAAGGTTCAGGATGTTATTTCATTCTGGATTGCTTTTACAGTTTCAGAGGTGCTACGTGACCTGTAAAATGTGGAAGCTTTTTGTTACCTGGTAGTTTAAGTGAACATGCTAAGCAAAAATGTTTGTTTGTCCTTAACATCTTTATCTCTGATATACCATGAAGTCATGAAAGACTTTGTTTTAAAAGCATGCAACTGTTTTACATGGGGGTAAGCAACCATTAACCCCATAGCAAGAATAGCATCTCTAACACCATCTCCTAAATTATATACGTCTCTACAAAGTGACATAATAACAGATAAAAGAGAACTACTATGGGTCTGGGAAAGCTCAAGTATTTTCCCTTTCCATTGCTTTACAAATTCAAAAGGGGATTTTTTCCCAAAACACAGTAATAAAACTATATTATTTGAGCCCTCATGCTTTGTGAAAATATCAGTATCTCTTCGACTCTATTTTCTGTCAGGAAATGGATATTTAAAAATGTCTTCATATTTTTCCTTTACCGAGTCCTTTTGCTTTAAATGTTATTGAATATTTTGGTCACCTTAAATGATTCCTTGTTTATTTTCAGTTCTGAAGCAGCAGACGTTTCCATAAATGTACATTTTTTAAAGTCTTCATGTCTCCTATAGTCTTTTTAAAGAATAGTGTCTTGAAAATGTTTTCATAAAGTACTTCATTGTTTTAACATATCTTGATAACTAAATATCTTTTAAATGTAGAGGTTCAGATTTTGCTCATGCTAGGCAGTGTTTTATGGGATTTAGCTTGTTCTTGTAAACTGAATTTATAAGCGGCTAGTAAAATTAAAAACATACCTTAATTTAGTTTATAAATATATTTTAATTCACTGGAAGTAAAAAGCAGCATATTAAATGTCCAGCTCTACTGTTTGATATTACATCAGACTTTATACATTATATTTCCTGTCATTGGATGTGTTGCATGTTACCATCTTTCTGTTCTCTACAGAACTGTCATCACAGACAGGTAGTCTGTAAATGCATCTATCACGTTCTAGTTTTTCTTCCTTCTTTCTTTATGCTTTTTGTATTGTTGTTCTGTTGAGTTTGCTGACTCAAAACTTGTTGAAGCACAACAAGAGTAGCTAGCTACTTATTAAATAAAATTTCTCACGTATTTCCCAACAAAAGAAGTCTTCCCAGTATTGTTTTTCAGATAGATAATCATATCCACACATCCTGATGTGGTAAGGTTGCACCTCCTATCCTGCAAATTTAATATAATATCCTTTGACAAGTTGCAGCTTGTGCTACCAGCCTGCACCTCATCCATTTTTATGTGTTTTATATGTTTTTGCATTTGTTCATTATTTCTAATTTTTAATTAAAATGCACTAGCCTTCCGTTTTGGTCTCATTAGTTCTAGTCTCTGACTGAGTATGTATACAGTTCTGAGTTCCATTGAAAAGAAAAAAAAGTGAGCTGGAATGATTTTTAAAACAGCCTAGCTTTTAGGCTTAGCCCCAGTTGGAATAAGGCAATAATGTATTCTCACACCTCCTTCTGTCATTTTGCCATTGTAGAAGTGATGCTTCTGAGTTAATCAGCTGCCAAAGGAACCAGCTCTGTGTTTGTCAGGCTAGGGAGTTAATAACTCAGTGTATTGTGAAGTTGTGTAATTTTTGAGTATAACCTTCTACACTTCCTAGCAGGTTAGACATTATCACTGGCAGGTTTATTTAGTTATTTTTTTCATTTTCCTTTCTGTAGTTGAGTATGAATTATATAAAATTCAATTTGGTCCAGTTCATTTCAGTGAGCTGTACTCCCCAGTCAATGTTTTCCATAGGAAATCACTGCCATTGAAGTTTCAAGGTGCTCAGCAGCAGTCATATATATTTTATTGGGGGAGATATCTCCCTTAGTCATGTTTATGCAAACATGGAGTTAGACTATATATGTTCAGTGATATGGGAAAAGGGCTGGTAAAAGGGTTTTGCCCCAGCAAAAATGCTTACATTTATATTTTTAAATTTGTTTCCATTTCTAACCAGTTGTGCTTGTCAAGCTGAGTCCTTAACACGTTGTAACTTGTCAAGTCACACTGGAGGTTACATTGTCATATCAGCAGCTTTGAATTATATATTCTTAATGGGTTTTGTCACACTTAGGAGGGTCACTTCTTTACACTACAAACTATTGACTGGTGGAAGTATGATTAGGTAAAGCATGTACCCCAACCATCTGTGCAGCAGACAAGGAAGAGTGCAGGCACATTTCCTATTTGTCCTAGCTACATAGGATAATGTGCTGAAAAGTAAGCCCTATAAAATAAATAAATAAAACAAGTGCATACTCCCATTTACACTTTTTTTCTGGTTTATTTTTGAGCATATTTATGAAACACAGACAGAAAAAAAAATTGTCTACACTGTGCTGTTCTATGTCTTGCACTGAATACAGTTGTGGGCTTACCTATTTTAAGAGTTATCTTTTAATATAATGCTTTGCCATTTTTGTATTACTGTATTTCTCCAGATATGACTTGGCATACATTCATACATTTCCAGTAAAGGAATACTTGTTTTAGGTCCACTTTAGACTAGAAAGGTGGGGCGTTACATAAAATATGAAGGGCGAGAGCGTTTTCATCCTAACAGCAGATCATGCATATCTTCTTCCATGAAAACAGTCAATTTCTTCTACCTTCTACACACGGTGCTTACTAGAACATAATTTCAAATAATTGTGATGCCTATGGCCTGAGTAACTACTACTCATGGGTTCAGTACAGTTCAGCACTTTGTTGTGTTTTTATGTGCATGGTTCTTAATTTCAGTAAAACACTTAGAAGTTATTTAAAGAGTTTGGTAAATATGAAGTTCCTTTTAATATTAATCTTAAAAGGCATTGTGGCTATTTTCCAGGTAACTCGTATTTTGCATTAGTATCCCATTAACTCGTATAATGTATCACTTCATACTCATTGACAATATTAAGCTATGTGTGTCTGGGATCACAATCATCCAAGCATCTACCCATCCACCTATCCACTTTCAATTAACCTATTTTATCCATTGTAGAATCATGCAGATGTTGGAGCATGTCCTGGCAGGCAGTTTGTGCAAGCCAGTGAAACACTTTCTAGACAGGATACATGGTCTATGTCAGATGATAGACTTTTGGGAAACTTGACAAAAATATAGAAGAAACCATAAGATCGAGTTTCTGAAAACTCGAACATCAAAAAACCCAGAAAACTCTAATTTTTTTACATTTTTGTTGCAGGGAGCAAGCCCCCCCCCCCACCCCACACACCTCCTGCAAATTATAGATAGGCATAAACTCCTATGTCATAAGATGGGTTGCCAACTGGCTCACTGATAGAGCCCACACTGTGAAAGTAGCAGACTCCAAATCTGACTAACGAGCAGTTACAGGGATCAGTCCTAGGTCCTCTCCTATTTGGCATCTACTTCTCTAAAGTGCAAGCCAACACAAAGGGACACTGGCTAACAAAGTTCACAGATGATTGCAAACTGGGAGCCGTTACTGATTCTCCTACTGATGTAGACATTCTACAAAAAGGCCTCACTGAGACCACTGATTGGTGCCAGAACAATGGCCTTAAGCTCAATGCCAAAAAGTGCATTGTCATCCCCTTTGGGAAAAAGTCAGTGCCCATAAACTACCACATCAGTGGTAGTCCACTAAACACCAAAGGTGTGATAAGAGATCTGGGGACACAGGTTAACAGCAACCTCTCCTTTAATAACCATATTGCCACTGTGGTCAGAAAGTCCTTCTATGTTGCACATCTCATTACAAAAGGTTTTTCATCCAGGAATAAAGAGATCATAATCCCTCTGTACTCATCCCTCATTAGACCTATTATAGAATACAATGCCCCATTTGGCATGTACCTCACTAGACACCTACAACAACTGGAAAGGCCACAAACATACCTCACTAAGAGGATCTTAGGCCTTAAATACATGCCCTATATGGACAGACTAAAAAAACTCCAGCTATACTCTGTCTCATATCCCTTACTTAGAGGTGATCTTTGCTTGACCTACAAAGCCATGTCTGACCCACAGCAGTTAGATATGCTACATCTAAAGAAATCCCAATCTCTCCATGCCACACGCTCCAGGGACTTCAACCTCATTACCACAATAAACAGAACATGCTGGAGGGACAGGTTCTTAACCCAGAGACTTCCCATACTCTGGAACAAACTTCGCATTCATGTCAAGCAAAGCACTTCACTGGCCCTCTTCAAGAGAAATCTTGATGACTGGATGGGCAATAGAAAATTCAACCCTGGATCACTTCAGTGGCCTTGCTCGATAGGGGCACTGGGAACTAATGTCAGGCAGCATGATGCCAGGGAATCTTCTTGGGCTTGGCTTATATAGGCTCCAGGGCCATTAGCCTAGTACACATGTGTGAACCTATAAAGAAAATAAAAAGATTCAAACTGTCTGACTGAAGAAGCAGTCATTCTATCAGACAGACACCAAAGAAATCTTGCCGTAATAAAGGATGCTTTTGCAGCAATATAATGTAGCATAAAGCTCATGTTTCTTCAGCTTGCAAATTCTTTTCAGTAGTGAGTCTGACATATCATAGAAGATTAGATTACAGCAATCAATGGATTTGATTTTAGAAAAAGACATGCTTGAGGATGTTTATATAGCTTGAGCATGTCTATCATCAAGTAGCCATTGACTTTTTCCAATATTAGAAAGCAAGCCGATCAAGCTGTAATTTTTGGTCACCCCCACCCAGAATCTCCTCTGTGCTTATAAATGGGCTTAATAACTGCCCTTTTCCAGCTCACTGTCCTCTCTGCCCTGTTATAATTCCTTAAAGCTTTTGTTAGCTACGGAATTTATTCATGGGGCTTTTTTTAACACTGACAGATTTTAGTCTCATTAGTTTTCATGAAAGCATAATCCATATTATCTTTACTGGAATCTGAAGTTTCCTGGATTAGCCTGTAGGAGCAGCTTGTTTTGTTCACCCTCGATCAGTGGTAGAATGTTATTATTGTATGCAACTCTGCTAAGTATCCTGTTCACCTGATTTTTTCTAGCATATCCTACATATAGAAGATAGAACTTTTGCTGTCCTTAATATGGCGAGATAGTTGTAACTCCAAACCTCAAAACTTATGATATTTTCTACATCAAGAGGCCTAATGCATATTTATATGAAACTGCAATTTCATTTAATGTTTATGTAGTGAGTTTTTTTTCCAAAGTTTATAAGATAAAATAATGACAACACTGGTAAATGTAAGCTCTAGGGTAAGCCTGCAAAGTGGATCTTATAACCCAAGTAGAAAAATATTTAAAATATCCCATAGCATTTACTGAAAAGTGTAGGGATGTTTTATTAGCATTTACAATTATTTTATACCATACAAAAACTTTAAATCAATTATTTACACACTCATTTTTTACACTTAAAATTATTTACAAGTTATCAAGGCAAAATAACATAACTAAACAGTTCTATTTCTTTCATTCTTTTTTATTTTATATTTCTTTTTTATCCCCATCCTTTCTTCTACAACCATCTTCTTCTTTCAACTACTATATCATCTTCTTCCATGTTCTTATTATATAACAAATTCTCACATATTTTCCCATAGCACCCATATTGCCACAAACCTTACATTATCCCATTTATCAATTTCAAATTTTATTTTACCATATTTCCCATATATCATATTCATATTAATACATTTAAACCCTTCACATCTATATTCATTTTTAACCTTTCCCCAAACTTCTTTACTCTTTTTGCAATCTAAAAAATGTTGTTGTTTCTTCTTCACTACAGTAATTTCTTTCCTCTTTCACCTTATATTTCATTTTCCTTTCCACTGGTAATTTGTCAAATAAAATTCTCCACAAAAATCCTCTGCTTCATAAAAAATTTAAATTTTTTTAATTGTCTTTTTTCACATTCTTGTAATTCCTTCCATGGCTACACTAACCAAAAAAAATTCTAAAGTCATATTATACTGTCCTTTTCTTCTCCCATCAACTTCACTTATGTCTAACTTCCATAATTTCATTTTTGTCATATAATTCTTCTTCTATCCCTTTTTTCTTTTCATTCTCTGTTTAGTTCTTCCAAGACATGTTTCTGTCTTTCATACAGCATCTTATGTAGCAGATGTTTTTGTCTTTTTTTTTACCTTTCTCACTACCTAAAATAAATGCATAGATGCTAAATGCACCACTATATTTTTATTTTAATATAAAACTACCTACTTCTGTTTATTATTAATTATCCTTCTTTTCACTGGGTTCAGCCTTGAGCTTCAAATGAAGCTAAAAACTCTAATAACTCTTTTTTCCATTTGAGGAGGGAAACATGCATATTCCCCCTAAATATGCTATTTTTTAATACATAAGTATTCATCACATATGCTTTTTTTCTGAAATGATAAATTTAAATGTTTTACACCAAGTTCTTTTTTTGTTCCGGATCTCTCTCTCTCCACTGACTTGTTACACTTTCATACTCACCAAATGACACTCCCAAAATTTTTATTTTGTTTCTTGTGAAATATCTTCCAATTATTTTTTAATTCACCAAATCCCACACGTTACCTTTGGATAAACTACACACCAGCATTTCAATTCATATTATAACCTCACTTGTCCATCCCTTGTTTTTTGTCATTAAAACTAAATCATCTGCATATGTTGTACATATCAGTAATACAATATTTCCTTCCATATCACATCTTGCCTCCCTCATTTATTACATTCTTGTCTGTACTACTACATTAATTATTAATAAAAATAAGTGTATACTTACTGGGAATACCCTGCTTTACTCCTCTCTTACTACTTATTTTGCCCATCCATCCATTTATCATAACATAACCATGAATTTTCATAACATTTTATTACATTAATATATATGCCTCTATACTGTGCCACATTGCTTCATGGCTCACTTTATAAAAGGTTTAGCTATATCACATGCTATCAGTTTTATGTCTCACTTTTCTTTTAGCATCATCGTTGCTACTTCTTTCACTATAATTAACATGCCTTCACCCTCTATTCCTTTTATATCATAAGTTCCTTCTCTACTATTTCATCCAAAACTTACTTCATACTTTTTGCAGTATTTTCTTAAATATTTTATAGTCAGTACTCCTTAGTGCTTTAGGTCTCCAATTTTTTATATTTCTTTTCATGCTTTTTCCATATAAATTTTATGGGTCTATATCACTTCAGCAAAAATTCAGTTCAGCAAAGAGCATTTTAGATTCACTTACATTGAACATGCTGTTTATTGAACTGTTCATATTGAGATTGTGGTACAGTGATGATCGAAAAATGTATCCTTTTCCCACTGTAGTGCGATCTCGGGGTTGGTATATATAATTGGCGGTGGGTGTGGGGCCTGCAGCCACCCACAACAGTAGATTTCAATGAACATCAATTTTGTTGAAATGCCATTAGCTGAACTTCACTAAAGTGATATAAACCTAAATTTTATTACTCCACCACATATCTCCTTCCATTATACCTTCCTTCATCAATTTATTCAATATTTCTTTAAAAAAAAATGTTTTATCTTCTTTAATATTTTCCATACTTATACCATCTAATTGTGGTGCTGATTCATTCATTCTTTTTCTTTTACTGTTTATATATATATATATATATATATATATATATATATATATATATATATTTTTTTTTTTTTAATTCTTTACTTTTTCAGACATTTTTAAATTTCCTTTCTTTTTGCCTGCACATTTCTACTTTTTCATACATTTTCTTTACAAATTTTTCTGCCTCCTCCATAATATATTCTTGATAGTATTTTGTGTCTGCTTTGGCATCATAGAAAGCATCTATCCTTCCTTCTCTCATGTTTGTTTTTTCCTAAGTAAGAGGAACCTCCTTTTTCTTTCCCTTAAGAAAACAAATGCTTATGTAAAACTCTTTTTACTTTTTTCTCTATTCGTTTTCTTGCATCTGTTTTTATTTTTATTTTTCATTTGTCACTTCCTTTTTCTCTCTCTCACAGTTACTTAAAAGTCTTCAAATTTTTTTATACTTCTGCTCATATAGTACTCAACACTGTGTCAATTTTTTTATAAAATTGTCTCATTTTCATATCATCTTTCCATAAAATGTCTCTCTCTCTCATAATTTCTTCCTCCTTTTTAAACTCTGCAGTTAATCTCTTTATCCCTTTCCCTCCTTTATTATTTCAGTGCCTTCTCCTATTCTAGTTCATACTGCTCTATGATCATAAAATTCTATCTGCAGTCCCCTGTTATTTCTTTTCT